>NW_010159291.1:42414-146636 GCF_000695765.1 Mesitornis unicolor
TTATTTTATTTTATTTTTTAACACGCTTTGTTTTCTTTCTGTTTAGCCACCTAAATGTAGGGGAATTTTGTAATTTTATTTTTCATGGCCCTACGTGTGCCCTTCATTCAGAGATCCACAAACATATATATATATATAGGTGAACAAGCCATAGAACTCTCATATTACACCTGGCATAACAGATCATGATGAAGTTCAGTGATTAGCAATATCAATCTTGGGAGGCTCAAGAACAGAAGCCCTGGACTCTTATGTCCCTCTGCTCATAGCAGCTGTTAATTAGATAAATAGATGTGCTTATATTTGAGAGGCATCGCAAACATATTTAAAAGACTTAAAATGATTTATTGGACAGGCAAGGATGAGAATGTGTTAATTATGTGTTTCAACTGTGCTGAAAATGCCAGAGCCATCAAATGTCCCGGAAAGCCTGTATCAGCTGCCCTGAGACTTCTCTTTTCAAGGATGCATTTATTTATGTTTTTGTTTAAAAATAGCTGGGAAACTTACAAACATGGCTCCCAACATCAACCTGGCAGGTATGCTCAACAGCTGGGAGGGGGAATGTAAAATAGCATCTAGCCAAATCCCTAAATCGTGTGAAATTCAAGTGCTGTGGAGAAAATCAGGACCCTGATGATTAAACATCATGAGCTGTCACTGCTGCATTATATTAAAATAACTTGCCTCTAGCAAACCACACACTATATTTTCCTTTAAATCTGTCACTTTTCAGGAGTCTGCAACTCCAGCTGGCTGCATCAGTAGGTTTGGAGCGATGTAAGTTTTATGGTGAAGAGGGCGCTTGTAGAAACACTTTTCATGAACAGTGGGGGACCTATTAACCACTGAATAGCCATTGCGATGTGCAAGTTATAATTTTCCCGTGACTTAATGGAACTCTGCACAATCAGAAACTTAAAGCAGAAATGATCCTCAGATGCGTTTTTAAGCCACAGCAAGGCTCCAGGCAAAATGGAACTTATTTGTTTATGGATTGCTGTCATTAATAAATGGATCAGAGACTTATTACTGCCTCAAGCCACAGCACTTTTAATGATGTCCAGACCAGATAGCCATTAAAGCTGTGAACAGCAGCACAATGGAGTTGGCCTGAATGAGCAGGAGAAGGAAGAGGAATAGCATGTCAATGGCAAAGCCTGTGACACTCAGAGAATGAGCAGAGGTTTCTCATTATAAAGACTGCTCTTTCTTTATTCCCTTTGTGTCTCTGAAGCAGACTCCAGTGTCCTCCAATAGATCTCCATTAAGTTTGTGATTTTTTTCTTGAAGCTAGAGGCATATTCTCTTCTACTTGACCTCTGGGATTTTTCTTTTCTCCACAAAGGGCAGCTTTAATACATCTTTGTGAGAAGTGATTTTGCTGTCCCATGAAATTTTGTGCCTTAAAACCCAAGCAGAACTCTCTTTTTCTTTCCACAATTATTTTTTGTGTGTTTTTCACATCCAAGCTGTGTGACTGGACAATGGAGCTCTTAGATAATTTGGAGATAAATATCTGCACATTTTTTCTATATAGGTGTGTGACATATGTGTTTCTCTTTCTTGTCTCCCCAGTGAAAGTGCTCCTGAAAAATTGTAAAAATAGTTAGCGTTTTTTTGTAGATCAGAGAAGCTGATTCAGTTGCCAGGTTAATTTAGGGATCAAGGGGATTCAGGTTCAAGACTTATCCATTGAATATTCAGTCTCTGTTATGTGGTATGGAAAGCAAGACAAGCACCTGCTGTGCAGACTCTCTCCTTTTCCAGAGGTTTCTTGCATCTTATCCTCAGAAACAGCCTTTCCCCAGACATTAGTGCCCTACCTCTATCCTCTGCTCATGTTTCCTGTAGAATTGGTGGGTGCACAAGGAGCACGTTCCTCCTTCCAAGCATGCAGATTTCCTTACAGCCTGGAGCTGGCTGAATGGCTGTGAAAACTGTGCAGGTAAAATTTAGTCAATGTAGAAACTATTTGCATGCATTTTGAGGGCATTTAAAATGCTTGATATGTATTTGTGCTTGTGCGGATGTTTGTCGCATGGATAGGCATGTCATATTCATTTAAAAAGCTCTTCTTTTGGAGGCAACTGTAAAATTAAGTGCCCTTGGAGTTCACCAGTCTGGCTAGGGATGAGCTAGAGAAGGTATGTGCAGGAAAAGGGAACCTGAAATGGGAAGAAGGGGAAAAGTATAGGAATAAAAATGTCTCTAAAATGTGTAGGGTTGTATGGTAGTGAATAAAGCTTGTGCAGCTTTATGATTGGTAGAGGATCCAGGAGGCCAAGGAGCAGGGTGAGAGAATCTGTGAGGTTCTCTTATCATAACAGAAATGAGTTGAAGGCCCTAATGAAGAAGAAGCTACTCCTCCCCCTTTATGGCCTCCCCAGGTGACAGAGTGCACAGATAAGACATGGAGCCACAGGAAGGTTTGAACCATAAGCCAGCTGCTCTTTTTTCCAGAAACCTTTGTGAGTGTACTCTCCCCTAATGGGAAAAGGTGACCAACAAGTCTGAAAAGGGTAAAGCGGGAAAATCACTGAGGGTATGGTGAAATGGAGCAGGTTCTCCTGTGGCTACCTTTTCTGCCTCCAGCTAGAGTCCCTGCTCCTTCCAAGGTGCTGCTTCTTCCATAGCCAGTAAGGGGCCATTGCTGGCCTTTTTCTTTCACACTGATATCAGAGGACTTTGCTTTAGGACTTCTGAAAAGCCTGTGAAGGACCATAAGTTGTCTCATAGGAATAATGAAGTAAGGGTTAGAAGAAAAGGTGTGAAGGACCTACTCACACCTCACGCGAGCTTTGAATGGGGCTCATGGGACCTATTTAAAAATTCTGAATGCTTTTTTAATTATTGGAGTTTATAAAACTGTTAATTTTTAAAACAGACTTTCAAATCAGAGTTGTGGCTTTTTAAACAAAATATTAAAATGAATGTACTACGTGCATGGTAGTCAAGGATGCTTCCTGTGTATCTTATAGAACCCTGAAAACATGCAGGTAGAAATAGAAGTATCAAAAATGCATCATCCTCTAGTAGTGTGTTTTTCTTGGAAAGTATGAGTATCCTCAGCCATAAAGAGTACCTGAATAGGAGACTGTGTCTAAATTCTGGATAAATAGCCATCAGTTGAGGAGTTATGGATGGATGCAAAATGGAAATGAATTGACAAGCTCCATCACTGCTGACGAATGAAAGGAAATGGGGAAAGGAGGGGGGAAAAGGACACGTGCTAAATGATGGGTATGCTACCACTTGTTTTAAAAACAAGAGTATACGTGAAATATATTTGGTACTTCTACATCTAGAAAAACAATAACAGCTTGTGACTTTTCTTGTTACATTTGATCTTATAAACTGTTTGAGAATGTTTAAGTTATCTACAGAAAGCAAAACAAAATTATATCATTATACAGCACATGCCTTAACCCGTATCACACAACTTGTTAGGAAATGGTAGTGGTGGTTTGCAGACTAATTAATGTGTCTGTGTTGTATTTTCTATGAAATGATATCCATCTGTGTAGATGATTTCAGTGAGTTTTAACAGGGTCTCTGTAAGATGTTATTACTTCTGTCATGCAGAGACAACTATATAACGATTTGCATAATTATAGATGGAGGAAAATGTTAGCCTGCATATTTAAAACTGTTATATACATTTCCACCTCATTAAAGAAAATCACTGCAGCTAGGTAGCATACTCAGGTTGAAGATCAGGTGGCAAAGTATATAGATTACACAATCTCATTTTCTAGTGCTAAGGAGTTCTAGATGAAGCAAACCAATAGAACTGACCTTGCTTGCTGAAAAAGTTACTAAAGAAAACTCATTTAAAGAGTGCTTCTGTGAAAACACACACATCCCTCTCTGTCACTGTAACTCTAACCTTGGGGATCAGTCACTTTGGATGTGCTAAAGAGATGCTTTCATGAATAAATGATGATAAGCTTTAATATAATTAGGGATCTTAATAGGCAAAGCGAGAAGAAGGTTGCAGTATTCGCAACATGAAAGCATAGGGACAGATTCACAGAGGGGATGCATGCACTCAAATCTACAATTTAGATCTTTTCTTCCTCTGCCTAAATCTGGTATTGTACAATTTTTGCCGGTGAGCATTTATGGAGTTGCTCAAGCCTTGACAGTTCTGAATGTCTCAGCCCATTATACATGCCACGACCCTGGCAGGACCTGCAAGGAGGCAGATTCTGCTAATCTCACACTTGAGGTCTAGCCCTGATCATATGAGTGCCTCAAACCACTTCTGAACATGGTCCTATATATGAAAAAACACAGGTACTTCTGGCATGCTTAATCAAATTGAATGAGTGGGGATACATCTTGACCCTGAATTTAATTTGGGTAATGTGCTTGTCCTTTCTCCATGTTTGCTTGATAAAAGCACAGAAACAACTTTAAAGTGTGGGTCAAAATTGGTATAAAAAAGAGTACCTGAGGATGAATTAAGGAAGTGAACATCGATTATCCACATTTATTAGTTTACTCCCTGGCTCTGTCTCAGATTGCTCCAGCCGATTCTCTGCAGGATGTACCTGTAAGAGGCTAATCCAAAGCAGTGTGAGCTTCATCCTTGACCTTGGGGTCAGGATTACTTCCCGTTTCTTTTTAGTTTGGGATTAGAGTTCTTAGCTCATTCTTACAGCCACTGGAAGAAATGGCCAATTCATCCTTGTAAAGCGGTGTGCAGGGGCTCCCTGCCAAGGAGGAGAGCCTGAGCTAGGTGAGGTCCTATAGGACATCCCTAGCAAGATACTGATTGAGACAGAATTATCCAAATTTTGCAGGGGGCTTTTCCAATTCTTTCCATGATTTTAGCACTGGATTAGGAAGATGCAAAAGATGCTTAGACGTAGACATCTCTAGGATAACAACAGAGTTCCTGGTGTACCTGAAGGCTAGGAATCTCAACTTCTGGTATAGCAGGGATCCTTCAGTAGCTTCACTATTAATTTTGCACCGAGATTTAAAAAAATGACAGGAATTCTATATTTTTTGTTTGTGACTTGTATATTATAATCCACGTTTAAAGGAAACACACTTAGACTATGCTATGATTTAACTGAGAATGCAAAAGACATTATTTTAATTAAGAAATGTTTGAAAAAGCCTTTCATGGTTTTTTTTTTTGGCAGAGAAAGCAGAAGAAATAAATTTCATACTTTTGCCTTGGTGAAGAAGATGTCTGGAATAAAAAAATTTGAAGTAGGCTCAGCTGTATATCTTCACCTACTGTAAGATTTGGAAAATTAAAATCCAACACACCTTAAACTATTGTTTTGTGATCACTAGTTCTCATAAATATTTCTATGAGGCTACCATGGTCTTCATACAGTCTTACTTTTATATCAGATGAATTTCATAGAAAATGAGTGTGACAACAAATATTTTTTAAATTGGCAGGTTTTGTTGCAGGGGTGGAACTGGTATTCAAATAAGCTGTGCTATGCAAATGGATATTATATAAGCTCAGTGAATCATGGAAAGTGATGAATTGTAGAACACCTAACTCATTACATCAGGGGGAAAAATGATCAGTTAAAAATATTTGACATGCCAAATTTCTTTCAAAACACCCAATTGCATTTACTATCCATTTACTATGTGTTGTACATGCATCACTCAAGTATTCCTTTATGTGATAATTAATTTTTCAGGGAAGAAAGCTGGAAAAGAAGAGTTTCCAGTAACTATTAACACAGGCAAAGTAGTAACAATGGAAGATATTGACACAGGAAAACAAAATATTGGCTCATACTGAATTAGTCATAGTCCTTTTTGTTTGCCAGTACTACTTTCCCTGGTTAATTTAGCCAAGGAGTGTGAAAAAATCCCAAGTCACTGTAAGGCAGTGGTAATTTTGTCACTGATTCAGTACCATTACATTTTCTCCATGATACTTATCATTAGATAAAAGCACTGAGCAGTGGCAAACTGATTGATCAAGGTCAGTGTAGAAGCATTTTTTGAAATGCAGGCAGCAATGTCCTAAAATGGCAAGCAAGTTCTAGTTCTGTCATTTAGATGCATGAGCAAAGCTTCAACAAACAGAAGGAACAGCGAACATTTATAAAACTCCTGCCCTGGGTCTGCTGGTGGTAGTCTCATTTGTCAATATGGGTGCCCTGAAAACTCAATGCTAAGATGCTTCCAAATGAATTTTGATTCTGCAAGGAGCTACTCACCACAGGAATGATTTGTCTTTACTCTGACTTGCTCAGCTTTGCAATGCTTCACCTTTTTATATGTAAGCTGACCCCAAGGAAAATTGTGTGGAGTCTGTGGCTGATTCTCCCCTTTACATGCAAAATTACTCTGAAGACAAGAGAGCTGCTAACATCAGATTTTGAAAGATGACGATCTGCATCTTTGGTTGTTTGCCAACCTTCTTTTCATTTCAGAATATTTAACAGATATGGATAAACTTGATATTTCCACTGTGTCCAGAATGACAATTTTATATCTACTGATTCATCAAATGCTCCCCTCCTGGGAACTCTGCTTAGGGACTTGGATTCACACATTGCCTGCAACAGAAGCACAGAGCAGAAAGACAGCCCTCCCCAAACACTTTTCTATCTAAACAGGAGAAAAGTGGTGGATACAGTAAAGTGGGAAGCACAAAAACACAATGGGGGGATCTTGAAGATGAACTGCAAAGAGATCTTGCTAAAGTTTATGGGGATCATTTCACAGTCATGGGGCAGGCATGGGTGAAGATGTGACAGCTGCTGCTTGAAAATGCAGTAAAACTCTAGTGGAAGCTCTGAGACTCAGCATCAGACAGTATAGTGGTGGTGGCTGGTAAGAAAGGAAGTAATGAGGGATGAAAAGCAATGTTTTACTTGGGTTATGCACCCTCTCAGATGAGACTCAGGCTCTTTGCTTGTTTTCCTTCTGGTCTGAAAACTTGCATTCTTACCTATCCAGTGGTGCAACTTCAACAATTAAGGAGGCCAATCTCTTGTGAGGAGCTCTCACCTTTGGGCAGTCCACAGTGCCTGGGATGTCTTCCAAGGATGCAGGATTGAAGATTCTCCAGGATGAGACTGTTTTCTCTTCAAAATTGTGCAGAGACCTGCTTTCATTGACACATTGGTTTTAAAAATGTGCCAGTTGTAGAGAGTCACTGAAGAGAAGCTGGAAGCTAGCTGCATTGCTTTGGCTACCTGAAGGGGTCTATCAGAAGAGTGTCTTGTTGAGATGCTCACAGCAGTAGGCAACATTTCAGAAAGGCTCAAGCTCTGGTCAGACCTCCCTTATATACCAGGGCTAAGCACTTGATATTGGACACAACCATCACTCACTCAGGTGTCTAACTTAGTGACATGCATTCTGGTTCACAAACTTCTGATGAAATATTGTGTGAGCACTTGAAGCATGCAGACCATGAATGTTTTTTTCTTCACATTTTTGGTATTGCTTATTACACGTACAAACATAACTCCTCCTCAAATTATGAACTGCTGATGCAGTTAATCTCTCCTATTTCTTGACCAGTACACTCCAGCAGTTCATTGTGAATAGTTTTGCCCATGGGCTGTGCCTCTTTGTGAGACCACATTTTAAATGGCTCTGACACCATTGTCACTGGTGTCAACAAGTATGTGACAAATTTCAAGTGAGTGTCTATGGCTCAGAGTGAAAGTATTTCCTAGGATGGGACTGCTGAGATGGATGAAAAGAGTCCTCATGCCCCATACTGCAGCTGCCTGAGTCTGCTCGGCTGACATGAGCTCAGTGAGAAGTGTTTTCTACCAAGATCCAGTTTCCTTCGCTGCCTTGAGGCAGAGCAAAGTAATTCCTGTGCATGTGCAGCTTGGATTCTGCAAATGTGCCTGTCATGGGAGTGAAGTCAGCAGGCTACATCTCTTGCACCACATACTCTATTCTGTGTTAGTGAGGCATTGCACTTGTTCAAACGACATACAGTTTTGTCAGGCCCTGTGAGTTTGTAATGTCTTTCTTTTTGATGATGGAATTCAAGATACAGTCTTGCTTTATGCTACATGAAAGTTATTTTTAATCATAAGACAAAAATGTGGATTTTTTTTTTGTAGGCCTCTCTGACTTTCCCAGTGAGCTCCAAGGGACATTCAACATGTTGGGTGATTCGTACTGAGGGACCTATTAAGTTTTACACCTTCTGTATCCAGGTAAACTGATTCCCAGAATAGAGACTCCAGATTTTCTGTCTAGCATCTAACTGGAGCATTTGTCTCAAAGGAGTAATTCCAAGGAACATTTGTCCCACCATGTACAACACTGAAAGATTTTGGAAAGCAGTGGAACTAACTCAGACTAGTGCTGAAAACTTGCTAAAAGCAACATTAATAGCATTATTTCCTGTAAGAAATTAGGTCAATGTCCAACTCTACCCAGAAACAGAGTTTCACCTGACCAGTTGTGACCATCTAGAGATGTTTATCTCTGAGCTACTGCCTCTGTACTCTCTTGTAGTTGATGGGCAGTAGTAAGCACCTTTGTGCCTCAATTCATTTCACCTTGAAGGAGAAGATATCTAAACTGTAAAAGAAAAATGCCTCAAACCCACCTGTTCATTTTCATAGCCATTAGAAGAACTATCAGGTGGTTGGATTGGATGTGGGCATCTGGCTCTTTGCAAAGCTAAAGCTAAGGAAGATGAACCCAGTGAAGATCTTGTCTCAAATGTAAAATGAAGATCACACCATCCTTTTGTGAGCAGCAGGCCTCTCCTTCTGATCAAAGGTGCACTACAGAGTAATGTGAATTCTTTATATGTCTAAATCAACACATACCTAGAAGACTGTCTTCAAATTCGATTCCACAACGAAGCATTACCAAAGTACATTTAAAAGACCTTTATCATCAGACCTGAATCTGAATTTGTTTGCCCTTAAGCAAGATGGCCTAAATGTTAAAAGCAATTTTGAAGGTGAGAATCTGAAAATCCGAGTGATTGACTAGTTGCTTCTTTAAGTACTTAGGCAACCAGTGCCAGAGGCAGTCCTTGTCTACCACAATGCCTCTTTTCCCTGTTTCTAACAATGTATCTGAAAGCGTAGGACCTCTGTGTAAATAAAAATTACTCTCTTCATATTTACTGAGCTTGACAGGATGAATTTGTGATTTGGAAGCAATACTCATCAAACAGTGGAAGAATATGAAATTGAGCAAAATTGTAGATATTTTTAATGTATTTTGTTTGTTATTGTGGCATACTACAAAGCACAGATCATTTGACTTCACAGATCATATTTGCTTTTGGTAAATAAAGAGCTAGGTCTCCTTTCTTTTAACGCAAGCTTAAAACAATCAATATATTTTTAGCCTTTCAAAATCCCTGAGAGTTTAGATGATCCAATAAGGGACAGATAAAAGCAGAAAGAAACTAAAGGCATAAAATAAGCAAGAATGAAGGGTGTGCTTAACCTGAAAAACAATTTGCACAGCGTCTTGTTATTTGTTGCTGTTAAAATGAACTACAAATAAACACACAGGTTTATATGTCACCTCAGAGGATAGCTGCAAAGATTTGTATGGAATCGCAGGACACTAAGCCTATTGAATCCAATCCAAAATGGCTAAGTAGCTTGTTATGCAGCCAGCAGCAATGGATATTTTGATAAATATTTGACCTTTTTTTTTTGTCCGTGTAGTCTCGGAAAAAGCCACTAGATGGCAATGGTTTTGCATAGCTGGAAAGTAGGTAAGATTTTTCCAGAGGAAACTCGAAATGACTGTATCCATTAAATTCTATTTTATATCAGTAGGTGGCAGATTTGAGCTATTTATGGAAAAAACAAAGGCTTTAATGTTCTGTGTTGCTTCTTGCAAAACTATTTTCATTTATTTTTTTCTTAAGCCTGCTATGTGTAATATATAATACAAAAATAAAAATTATTAGCTGAATAAAAAAGGATTTTTATTTAAAATCTTTGTTTCATCTTTTCAACTTACAAGTAGAAATATACTAGAAAGTAAGAGCCTATTAAAGCCATTAATAAAAAGAGAAACAAAACATAAATGAGTAAAAACACAGTTCTAAAGAACAACTTCCAGTCAGTGTTTCAATAGTAATAAAAAAATTTTCTAAGATATAAGAATACCTGAAAGGCAAAAATAAAGAAATGTCTCTTGATTTAAAAATATATGACAGGGATATTTTTTATTTCTGTGATGTTTTCAGTCTAAGATCTCAAAAACATAAATTTTTTTGTCTCTATGAGCCCTTTTAAATACATTTACAGAGATAAGGTGACAGAGCACTGGAACAGGCTGCCCAGAGAGGTTGTGGAGTCTCCTTCTCTGGAGACATTCAAAACCCGCCTGGACGCCTTCCTGTGCAACCTCATCTAGGTGTTCCTGCTCCGGCAGGGGGATTGGACTAGATGGTCTTCTGAGGTCCCTTCCCATCCCTAATGTTCTGTGATTCTGTGATAAGTAAAAAGAGGCACAAAGAAAATGATCACCTTGTAACATTGATTTCATCTTTGGATGTCTGTCCTCTCTCTACTGCAAGAAAACAGAAATGTAGGCTCCGCTCCTCTGAAATCAATGAACACTGTTTCTCAGGGAGCAATAGTTTTCAGCTTGAAGATTCTAACAATCACACCCAAAACTTATTTGCCAGAAAGGAGTATGTCTGCATGGTGCAGGTATGGTTCCAGCTAGAGAGACCTGGGTGAGCTCCAAAGCATCAGCAGAGTGGCCACAGTTTGTGTAGTGCCTTGACCGGGTGAAATAGCTTTCAAAGAGTTGGGTGGTGATGTTGCTTCCAGGACCTGTGCTGTTATCTCTGCAAGCAATGCACTGTGAACCAGGCAACAGAGAGAATCTGAGGATAAGAATCAATCTTCTCCCCTCTAATATGCTACAATGGCATCAAGTGCTTCCATCCACTTGGAACTTGGGACTTGATATTTTACTCTCAGAGTGTTGTTACCTTTCTCTCCCAAAGTGGTATACAGGTCTCATTTTATTTAAATTTTATTTTATTTTTTTAAAATCCAGATATACTCTTGGAACCATGTCACTCTCTTATGTAACAGCCTAATGCAGTCACCCAAGAAGCAACAGCCCACGCTCAGCTCCTACCTTTCCCCAGGGAGACTGCAATTCACATCTCACTGCTCCTCGGAGGTGCTGTAAACACCTGACTGCGGGGTGTTTGAGTGTGGGAGCTCTCTTTCCACTTGTTCTGTGGATGGTGCTCAGAAAAGACATCACTGGGGTCAGAGCAGAAACATGAGTGCATCTCCTGAGGGATGTGGGTTCTGGTGTTCTTCTAAGTGGGTGCATGCCAGGTTGCTTCTTGCTCTCTCTTTCTACTCCCAGCATGTATGAAGTTAACTATTTCCTATGCAGTGGAAAACCTTCAGTAAGAGGTTGAGGGATATAAGAAGCCAACCAACTGTGCATAAAAGCCTATTTTTTCAGAGCTTCCTCTGGGAAACGGTTGTAGTCTTTAATCCCCTCAGGCAATGATGGGATTGAGTGCAGGTCCCCTCTTATCTAGGCCCACTGTAAGTGCTGTGCAAAGGCAGGGACAGAAACCTCCTATTCTGACTGCATTTTCAAAGCAAGCTGTGAAAACCACTGTGTTTGATAAAGGCCCTGATTGTGTAGGTGTGTTAGGTGAAAAACATGAAGATGAAGGGGAGATCAAGTGGGTTTCTGAATGTTAATTGGGCTTGGGTGTGAGATAGAGCTCATCGGTGCTGTCAGAACTGAAGGTTTGTCTGTGCATACCCAGAAGGTCTTTAGACACTGAGGGAGATTTGATGCAAAAAAAGTATGCGGGTACTTTTGGGACCAGAAGTTTCTGAGCAAAGGTTTTGTCTTTGCACCCTACAGCCCACATTCTGCTTCTCACAGACAACCAACATCTCTCTTTTGAGTTGGTCCTAAATGGTCAGCATGTGAACTCATAAGAAATTGATTTACATGCTGAAACAGAACTGAGCAGAGATAATTCATTCCTTCCTATACCTCTGGAAGCTCACAAAGAGACAGGAGACTGCAGTGGGGCCTGAGTCGCATAGTCTGGCAGAAGGATAGCAGAGATTAGACTGGTGTATTACACCTAGAGCAGACAGCTTCCCTAAGGGATGTGTGTGTAGGACGGATTGGGGAAACCTGGATGAGAAACTTACAGTGCATAACAACTCCAGGCATGTTCCACCAATGCCTGCTGCTTGGGCAGGATAAGCACAATTAGTTATACCTGCTGTGCTAATCCTGCAAATCCCATTCTAGCCAATTTCCTGAAAACACATTCTCTAGCTCTCCCTTTGCTTGCCACATAGACATTCCCATGCCTAATTCTGGGAGCTTAAACAGAGCATCACTCTGCGTGCAGCATAGAGGGGATCATAGCAGGAGTCATGCCCTTGCATGTTCTGCTTTTTAAACTTCTAGCAGACACCATCCCTGTCTCAAAGTGGCTCTGAGCTCCTGCAACTCCTGTCAAAGCCAGGCCAGTACCCTAGTTAAATGCAAGTATGAGATTAGCCAGCATCTCCCTCAGACTTAGGGCTAATTTCTTTCAGCTTTAGCTGTGTAAAAGGCACATGCTAAGGCTATTCATCTGAGCATCCTTTCTCTAAACAAGGGACATTGCTACCTCCAAAGTCATGATGCCTACCCATTCCCCCATTTGAGATGTTATGACAAGATTGTTATTTAGATTTTATGGCAAGATTAACTTCCCATTCTTCCCTTTGACTATGAAGGGAGCTCACAGAGCTGGTTGAGACTGGAAGTCTTACTTTGAGGATCCCTCTGCTAGCTGAAGTGAATCCCATGCCATCTCTGTGAATGAATCTGAAAAAAAATCTTTTAGTTGATAGCTCTACTCCAGAGCTATTAGCACTTTTGTGGTGCAGCCCTCTGCTTCCTAAATCACCACAAGAACAAATCCTTCTAGAATTTCAGATTGAGATGGATCTCAGAAGGTCTCTAGTCCAACATACTGCTCAGAGCAGGGCCAGCTGTGGGGTTGGACTAAGTGGTACAGGGCTTTATCCTGCTGGGTCTTGAAAAACTGCAGTAGGCAACCTGCTCTTCTGCTTAATTTGCCTGAGAATGAAAAATGCTTTCTTCATACCTGCTCAGTAATTCTTGCTCTACTGCCATGCAGTGCTGTGACCAGCCTACCTCCATCTTCTCAATGACCTCCTCAAAGGTGCTGGGGACCGCTGTATGGTCCTTCTGATGCTGTCTCTGCTCCTGGATGAACAAGCCCCGCTCCCTTGCCCTCTCCTCCAGGGCAAGTGCTCCAGCCTCAACCATCACAGTAGCGTTTGCCGAGCTTGCCGTACCAGAGTGGAAGTTGATTAGTCATCCCTATGCCCAGCCTTCAAGTTATCACTCACACACCCCGATATGAACTGCCTCAAACCTGGACTTACAGTAACACCACCCAAGCTTCTGTAAGGGCCACAGATGGAGGAGCTGTGCAAGAACAGCATCTGACAGACTAATTATTAAGGCAAGTATCTCCATGTTAGTAAGACTTATCTTTTTCCTACCCCTAATTTTCAGGCATGGAAAACAAGGCCGGGTGCTCTCTCTGCACTGTGTGCTCTCAGTAGTGAAGAACCAAAACTTTGGCCTTAAACAAGGCCAAGCTTTGGGAGTGTTCCAGTGTCAGACCTCTTAAACAGTTAAGAAACTAAAAAATGAGTTAGAAATGTACCTTGTGAGATTTTCAAGGGATATAAATTCCTCAACTGTGTCCACTATAACTTAGCTGACTCCAAACTCCATTTTTCACGAAACTGTACATCCATAGAGAAGCTGCCGTATTCTTCTGTTGACCCTGGATATCCTTGGGTACTCAGAAACTGTTACTTCTAGCAGGTTTCAACATGCATGGTGTTTCTCCTGTGTTTCAGCAAGGCAGATGTTTCTTCCAGCAACTGGTCTCGTTACACTGAACAAGAGGATTTTTTCTCTCCTTTTGTGTTCCATACAAAGCAGAGTGGTTCTGACATGACTGTGTTTAAAATGAAGCAAGCTCCAGCATCTGCATTTATGAAAGAAGCTGCAGTTTGTTCTTGCCACTAGATCTATACTCAGCCCAGAGAGCTGACTGTAGCCAAACTGCAAACAAGATGCCTGCACTGGTATTTTTTCATTTTATAGGCTACCTTGATTTTTCTGGGGGTGGTAAAGGCAGTTCGAGTGTCACACATATCTGCGGCCTCTCTGAACAGAGTCACTAGGAGAAGGCCACAGTCACACTGTCCCCCTTTCTGTTTTGCTCTAGTTCTGCCCTATTTCCACTTTGATAACAAATTTGCAGTTGCTCTAAGCTATATGGGAGGTATTTCAGTCTGCTATGCACATCTGTGTATGTCCCATCCTAGCTGGGGCAAAAAGGCAACAAGGAATCTGCCTCCCCTGCATGTCTTTGCAAGCCACTTATCAGCAGAGGAAAAATTCCTCCCCTCCTTTCCTTCATTCATTGTTAAAGCAGTCCCAGCCTAGGATGTTAACAAGATCTGGATTTCATTTCAGTTTACTTCTTTGACAAATGTGGGATTCCACTACTGCCTTGGCATTAAGCACTTTTTAAAATGTAAATTTTTCAGCTGCAAGGGATCACATTAAAAAAAATTTTCAAAAAGCAACTGTCTAAATCAAAGACTAATTGGCTGCCAAATTATGGGTTTATGCAACTCCCTCATTGCAGCTTGTTTTGCCTTTTTACCAGAGGTAAGTGAAAAAGCATCAGAAAACACACAAAAAATATTTTTGTTTTCCTTTCATAATAAAACATGTGATGTCAACCCATTTACTTTGAAAACTTGCTGCCTACAGTGAAAATCCTCTCTTGTCTGAGGCTGCCTTGTCCAGCCTAAGGTTGCTTCCACAGGGAAATAGAAACTACTCCTGTGATCAAATCCTGACTAACGGGAAACTGAGGCAAGGAGCATGATCACTATTGGGTGGCTGAGAAATTGCAGTAGATTCCTCAAAGACCTGGCCACCATGCCTTCCTGCAAAATGTTCAAAGCAGCAGCACTGAGATAATCTTTCTCTAACTGTTTGGTAAGGGGCATGAAGATTCACAGTCTTCTTGTACCTGAGTATTTTTGGTGAATGCCCTCTGGGAGTGGGGTCATCTGGGGACCAAATATGCAACTGAAAACTCTTGAAATCAAAGTGCAGCAGCTGGTTAACATCATTGCTCAGATCTCCATGGTGGCCTCAATCTCACACCCGGGGAACCTGATGAGAGGAAGAAATTGCTTCCTTGACAGATGCTCACAATCACTCAGGTGAAAAGTTCTGAACTACGACCCATGAGGTACTGGGGTTAATGTTAGACTTGAGGTACATTATTCTGGGTCAGTGTCTTTGTGGTTGACCCAGTCCCAGTGTGGAATTTGGAGACAATCTCCCCAGGATGTAACAGGAGTCAGATCACATTTTTCTTTCTTTTCTTTCTTTCTCTCTGTGACAGTTCCTCATCCTGCCTCAAGCTCTGTTCTTGCCAGCCTCTCAAAAACATCATATGCAACAGACTACCTGGATGCAGTGATCTTCTTCTCTATATGACCTTGCAAAGATATTATTCTTACCTGACACCGTGCCAGAAGCTTTATCTTAATCCTTTGTTGCAATCTCAGTATGTGCATTCACACTTGCAATGAAGAATGAGGATTTCAGGTAAATTGCAGTGAAGCAATGGGAGTTTCTAGTAAAGTATTTGCCTTATTTCTTCAGCTTTAATGCTTACCTTTTCCTCTAAGTTTTGCCAGTGATTCGTGTTTAATGGGGTAACAAATCCGTGGCCACTGGGGAACGGTACACCTGACACAATGCTGCAGAATGATTACACAGGAATTGCCATAAATAGAGGGATAAGAAATCTGATTCTCCTGCTTCAGCTACACAGCACCTTCCTAGAGAATTTGGGGCAGAGTGGGGAATAGAGTGTCCTTATTTTAACAATATATGGCCTTTGTGAAGCAATGAGGATTTTATCTAGTGAAAGTCTTATGGTGTGTATGTGTATGCACTAACCAGGGTGGGAACTTATCTTTGCATTGAAATATGCTCTGTGGTAAGCAACAGCTTAGAAACAGAAGGGTACAAATACCATTCCAAGAGCTTTTCCAACCGTACTGCATCTTTGCTATGTCAAAAATAAACTGCAAAATGAAAAGATGAAGAATGAGCCTACCATTTTGTGTCCTCACCTCTTAAAATAAAAGAGTAGTTTTAAAACGCGTAAAAATGTTCTGCTATGATGAATTACACAGTTATAACCCTATTTAGTGAAGTATTTTACCTATGTAATTTTAAAACTGTCATTTTGACAAAAAATATAGATGAGCGAGTTGGCCTTTCACACTTAATGTTTTCGTTCTTATTTGCAATTCACCAAGTTCAGCTTTGATTAAAGAAGTGGTATAAATGGAATGCATAATGGTCAGGACTTGAAGAACATATTACTCTGACACTGCAGGATAAAACTTTTTTCTTTGTATAAGCAGATTTGGTTTCTTCACCTGAGAAACTTCTTGAGCCTGGGCCTGCTGGCTTTATTACATCTGAAATGCATCTTGCCTTCGACTCCAGATTTGCATAGAAAAAGATGCTTGATTTAAAGTGGAAGAGACAAAAGTCAGTGGATAGACATATTTATAAGCCCACACTTTCTTTTTAACAGACTTTCAGTGAGTGAATCAGGCTGTGCAATGCCCAAGGTGAGGTGTGGCTGCTGCAAAAGATCGCAGGGGCAAGGCTAACTGGTGATTAGGAAAGGTTCTGCTCTGGACACGGCACCTCCTGCTAATAGGGGATTTTGTGGGTGTTTGGCATAATGTAATCCTGAATTAGCTCAGAGGAAATGTTTCCTTCTCTACTATTTGTCAGAGAGACATTTTGGTATCTTCAACTTATTTTCTCTGGAAGCCTCAGTGCTTCCAGGTGAAGTTAAAAATCTGTGGAAAAAGCCCCAAATTCCAAAACCAACCAATGAAACAAAGCACTAGAAAAGCTTCATTTTTAAAATAGTTGCTAAAATACATTAGTATCTTCTGTTTTGGTAGAGACATGTTAAATACAAATTCTCTCCCCTATGACTTGCTCTAATTGTTATGCATTGCATTGCAGCTTCACACTTAAAATATTTTGTAGGTTTCCTAATTAAACCGCTCTGTACCAGTATTTACTGACTGAGGACAGTAAATCCAGATGATCCTTTCCTGGTCTGGAAAGACCTCAGGTATGTAAATCACTTAGTGACCATTAGGGCAGGTACCTCAGCAGTGAAGTAGGCAGCTGTTTAATGGATAATAACAATGTCACAAAATTATGAGTCCGTTACTACTTGGCAGACTACAGATCTTACTCTAGATTTGTATCTTTTGTTTAGTTCTGCTTGATTAAATGGATCCCCCTCTCAAGGGCCAGTGACAGCTGAGTTTGCTTTAGGATCCAAGCTTACCAGCTTGGATTTAAAAAAAATATAAATAAATAACTGAAGAAGAAGACAGATGTGAGAAACAAAGGAGATAACAGAATTCAATTACGCTATTTGGAGATGGTCCTGACAGAAGGCGTGAAACATCTACATATCTAGGAAGGCCAATTTCAGGACCGAGAGTAGGGGTAGAATGAAGCACCCATTCTTCTTTTTCAATTTCCTTCTTTGGATGTAGGTTTGCAGCAGACTACTCGGCAGCATCTTTGAGCCAGCAAAAGATCTGACATCTGGCTTCCAGCCTCTGTTCCAGAGAATCTCATAAGCAGTTTATGCAAAGCTGAAGAGTATCAAGAAGAGATATTGAGCCCATAATTTTAGATAATTTGCCCTGTGTTGTTTAAGAACCTTTCTTTAGAGGTAGGAGCTGGGTGTTTGATTCCATTTTAAGAATTCCACATTTTCTGTATCTGGGTTGGTGACAACTGGAGGAAAGAAGTGGCTCTTTCAGATATTTTTTTATGCCAGTCTAAGCTTGAGAACGCCTTCCCAGCTGAAACTATTTGTCAAATTAATGTTGAATTCATAAATTGTTTTGGAATGGATGAAATTGCTTTTTGGGGATATGAATAGTTCATTCACAGGAAGAAAAATGTGCCCAGCTCCAGTAGATTTTATTGGCAGAGATGCACCAAAATGTTGCTAGAAATGACTTCCAGGCTGAGGAAGGGTGACGAATCCCACACTTAACCTTAAACATGCACTTAAAAGCTGTCCTGAATGCAAAGTATTCTCTCGTTACTGGAAGCGCTGGGCCGAATTCTGCCCTGCTTTATGTGCTTATGTACGTTCAGGCATGCTAAGTGTCAAAGAAATGCAATATGCAACATGTTTGCAGAAGTGTTTGCCACATCCCCACCTTTTTCCAGAAGCGTTTCTGCTTATGCAGGTTTCTTTGACAGCAGAGAAACAAATCCAGTTTTCTAAAAGACCACATTTTTTATATCACTCTGTCTCATTTGGTTTGCCTGCAGAGATTGTTAAACAGAAAGTCTCCAGCGAGGTAAATGAAATCTTTTGCTTACTGTCCCTTTTCACATCAGGGCAGTGAAGGTATTTAAGTCAAATATGACTCTTCCAGGCAGAGTGTGACACAACTGCTGTACCTTTTCTTCCTTCATTGCCACTTATCCCACTTAACGATGGCTTGATTAGCTGGCTAAGTGGAAATGCTGAACTGTAGCTGAAATTCTCTCCTTCCCTATCAGTTTTTGAAAGACCAAAATGATAAATGGAATTCAGATCTCAGAACCTCACTTGCTTCACAAAATGTGAAACCAGCCACTTTGTCTGGGCTCAGTGTTTCTTAAAATCTGCTCCCTGCCTGCTGTGTCTGTCTTCCTGTGCATCTGCGTCTGTGCATGTGGCAGCACACGTGTGTGCATTTAACGACCAGCCTCTGTTTGTCTTCAGTTCTAAACACAGGAAATGTGGCAGATTTTAATACACAGCTTCAGCCTTTCCTACTCATCAATATCCAGCAATACTGGGTCTGGCGCATGAAGGTAAGAAAATTAAAGGAAGGAGAAGGAAAGGAAAATATATTGAAACTCCAGAACTAAATGTATTGACCCTATGTAGGAAACCTGGAATTTGTTTCTCTAAAAGAGGACTGCAGCCTAAGGCTGTGAAGGAATCTTGTGCTCTTTTAATATCAGAGTAACTTCATATTATTACCCTTCTTATAGCATGAGGGGACTACAGGCAAATTCTGAGGTTGGTATGCTGGGCTGGGAGAAACTTACTGACTTGCCAAGCCTTTTTTTGGTACACCTTTCCTTGGAGAGTTCCCTTTTTTTCTGACAAGAATTTGAGATCAGGTATAATTTTAAGACTTTTGTCATCTGTGTACTACAACCTTCTGATTATCTCTGTGGTAGATACAAGAGACATGCAGGAGGGTCGACGAAATGTGTACTCCACTTGAACCTTCTGCTGATGGTAGCCAAAAAGCCATTCCCATAAAAAAAGAAGAAACACTGCATCCATTTCCATAACAGATTTTTAACTGATAATAAAAGATTGTAAATGGTATAATACTTTTCTGGAGAAACCAAGAGAAACCATGGTCAAACATCCCTAAGTCCTTTTTGAACCCAGAAAGCAAAACTTTTATCACCATATGAGAAAGGCAAGGAGCCTTAATTAGCTCCCATCTGTCAGATTTGGATGGAAGTACCTACCTGCACCTGAATCTGTGATTCTTTTCAGCCTGAATATGTGAGCAGTTGCACAGCACCTAAGAGAAATTAATATTACAAGCAGACAACTGGAGTGTTCTGCCCCCTGTCTGTAGCTGCAAAATCTACTATTCTGGATGTTACAATGTCACTGTATCTTACAATTACATTTTTATCACCTTGTTTGTTGTGCATCTGTGACTTTTTCATTCTTCTAATTGTACAAAGCTCATTCTGGTGAAAGGATCATGAGCATTTTCAAGCAGTTTATAATGAGGATGTCATTGCTTTTCATAGTGTTAACAAGATTACCATCATGTGTTCATGAATACTTAAGTACATTCAATAAAAAGGATGGGATGTGAAGAGGATGAGCTATTGCAGCTCCAAGATTGTTAATCAAGGTTGTAAATTATCTATATCCTTTAAATTCATGGTGGGCCAGCAACATCAAAGCACTGTTTCTCCAAATGACTGCAGTCAGAAAACAAACTTTTTTGTTTTTTTTTTTTTTAGGGACATCATCATATTCAGCAAGCTTTCAGGATAGAAAAATCAGTTCCGAGTCCCAAAGTACATGTGGTCGTGAGCTGTTTCTGCATTTGCTTGTTTCTGTAAACTGATTACTCAGTAGTCAGAGCTAGAAGGAACACTTTATTCAGTATATTGGATCTGGGGGAGGGTGTCATACAGGTTTGATGCTTTACAATGTAGGCCTTTAAATGTACAGCTTTGTTTCCAGGCAGCTCCATTTATTTACTTACTGATTTTTGTATTGAACCTCCTTCTGCCACCTAATTCATTCTTGTTAGTTCCCTGGATTCTGCTCATTCCCACTCTCTCACTCACCTGGAAAGTTCCCATTGCTGCACTACTCAGGGGACATAGGACCCTGCTCTCACAGTCACTGATGGGTACATCTTGGGTACATAAAAGAGGGTCAGGGACTGACTTCTGGCCCAGAAGTCAAGTGTCATTGACCATTTCTGTCAACACTACTCAGGATTAACCCTCTCAGTAGAAAATTCCTCTTGGAGTTGCCGTCCTGCAGCATCAAGGAGTGACTATCAGCTAAGCAGTGTGGACAATCAGGCGGACAGTCAGGCTCAGTCCTTTTTTTCTCAGCAGAGTGGACAAAGCCTCTGAGTAAGAGTGATGTTTCTGTCTTCCTGCTTGGGACTCTACCATGGAAGCAGATTGTCTATGGAAGTCTTTTTAGGACTACAATGGCTTCTAGTGAACTGATCAAATCTGAGAACTACTAAAGTACCAAAATCCTCACTTGTTCTGTACCTTTTTTGTCCATCAGATCACTTCAAAAGATCTTCTGTCATCCTTAAAAATAAAATGCATTGCTGTGCAATGAATTATTATTGTTGAGATATTGTGATAATTCCCAGAGGCCCAGTTATTCACTGGGGTGCTGGGATCTTGCTAGCACTCAAATTCCTACCTAAGTGTTTTGAATACAGAGGGGGAGTCCTGAGTTCTGGGCTTTGCCAAAAAGTCCAACATTTTATTTAGTATGTCACATTAAAGGAAGTGGACTCAAGGAGTTCGTATCTATTGCACGTATCTATACTTCACAGAATCACAGAATCACAGAACGTTAGGGATTGGAAGGGACCTCAAAAGATCATCTAGTCCAATCCCCCTGCCGGAGCAGGAACACCTAGATGAGGTTGCACAGGAAGGCGTCCAGGCGGGTTTTGAATGTCTCCAGAGAAGGAGATTCCACAACCTCTCTGGGCAGCCTGGTCCAGTGCTCTGTCACCCTCATTGAGAAGAAGTTTCTTCTCAAATTTAAGTGGAACCTCCTGTGTTCCAGCTTGTGCCCATTACCCCTTGTTCTATCATTGTTTGTCACCGAGAAGAGCCTGGCTCCCTCCTCGTGACACTCACCCTTTAAATATTTATAGACATGAATGAGGTCTCCCCTCAGTCTCCTCTTCTGCAAACTAAAGAGACCCAGCTCCCTCAGCCGTTCCTCATAAGGGAGATGCTCCACTCCCTTAATCATCTTTGTAGCCCTGCGCTGGACTCTCTCCAGCAGTTTCCTGTCCTTCTTGAACTGAGGGGCCCAGAACTGGACACAATATTGCAGATGCGGTCTCACCAGGGCAGAGTAGAGGGGGAGGAGAACCTCTCTTCTCTCTTCTATACTAGAGTTTCACTCTCCTTCTATGTTTTACTCCATTTAGTTCTCCATAATCCTTCTTCTTAGCTATATGGGTGGATTGTTGTGAGTAAGAGGAAAGCCAAGTGGCCCCAGACCTTCTCAGCCTGCTGTGTCACTTGGTGGTTTGGACTCCCTTGTAGAAGGTAGAAGGAAGAGGTAACTCAGAATCTTTTCCAGGAGAGAAACAAATTAAAACTAGGTTCCCATGAGATTGCTAAAATGACCAGGTTATCGAATAAAAGATAGCCACAGAACTGGTGATGTTTGTTCAGTGCTGTCAGAGAGTGTTAGACATGTTCTCTCTAAATATGCTTAATTTGCTATTGAGCAGACTGTTGGAAGGCACATTGACCTTGCTGTGCCCTGATGTACTGTACGGAATTTAAACCTGTGCAAGACTCAATTAATATAAGCTTATTTGTAACCATCTGAGACATGAGTCTTTTATATGACACTCTGCTTGATGCAGAGGAATATCTTCTCTAAAGCACTTACCTGCTTGCTCAGTCAGGTTGGTCTCAATGTCAAGTGGCCACATGAGGAAGACATGTCTCCTGAGCTTCTGAATTTGATCCCTAAACTGATGCCTCCAATGATTCAACTGACCATAACGGTAATAAAAATATTGCACTCTAGCAAGCTCCAATTTAGACTAGATACCACTAAGTTGTGATGACCAGGTGTTGGTCTAAAGAAAACAACTTGTCACACCTGGTGGTACTACAGGAGCTGGATTCTCCTTGTTTGCCTTTCAAGAATAGAGTGAAACAATAGAGGAGGCAATCTTTGCAATTAATGTGATCGAGTTATACAGTGTAAACCTTTGACAAATTAAAACAGACTCTGTTACAAACAGGCTTTGTACATAATTTCTCCTAAAGCTGACATGAAAACACACTTTTAATCAGAAAGCTAGAGAACAAAATTCTTTCATGTTATTATTGCACTGTCTTTTTTGTGTTTTTTATCCTCTTTTTTTTTTTTGCACTGTGCTGAGCCTCTAGTATGATAATTGAACTGAACAGGTTTTTTTTTTTCATTAAACACCATGCATCTTTTCTGTGTCCTTCCTCAGATCCCTTTGAAATTCCCAGAAGTAACAATCTGATTTGCTTCATATTCAAAGCTTCCTTCTTGAGAGGACAGTAAAAATATGTATGATTGCTTTAAACCTTAGTTGAGGTAAATGTAATGTTCAATAACTTCATCAAATAAAGCTGAATTTTATGGTGCAAATGCCAGTCTTCATGGTTCAGTGAACTTTTTCAAATAGTACACAGCCTGCCTATATCAAATTTGTAGAAAGGGATTGATTTTGTTGTTGTTGGAATAAGGCCATTTCAGCCTCGTTGCATGCTTTCCTGAAATAATAGTGCTATATAAAAAGATAAATGATAAACAGATTACTGTTTTTAAGGATTATTCAGAATGTTAACAACAAATATGACAGACCTTCAGCTGTAAACTTAAATGGTGAGTCTCAACCTGATTATTAAAGTTCTGTTTTCCACAGTCATTTAGGATTACAGGGCAGCATTTTTGTCTGCTAGACAGAGGCATTATGCTTTCAACTAAAACTGTAGATTGTTGTGATTATTTTTCCCCAACTATTTCCTTAGTTTTGTGGTGGTATTGATAAGATAGCTATGAGAGACTGCAAAATGCTTCCTGTGCATAGCTAATGTTACCAACTGTGATAGCGAGAGAATATGCGATGAGAGCAGACACTTTTAGAACATTATCCATTTCCAGACTGATAGTCAGTGACAGGACAAGTGGTAGCTGTTTAATGAATTATTTTGAAACCTCAGTAGTGCAATGAATTCCCCTCGGATTTTTCTATCCATGTTTTCTAAGGCCATTTGTATGTAGCTGCTTTTTCCCTGTATTTGTTTGCTTTTATCTGTAGTCGGATGATGAAAGGACTGTTCTTAGCATACACAGGCAGCAGAACATTTAAAAGCATCTAAAATGCAAATATACCTAAATTTGGGTTGGAAGTATCTAGTAGCATCTTTTTTACTGGTCTCAATGAACATAACTCCATAAAAGCCACGGGCATAGTGCTAATGTGTCCAAGCTGAGCCCATATCTGTCCTTAGGTCCCTATCAAAGCAGTACATGATCAAAGCTTTCTTTGTTCCTTCTCCCAAATAATTTGCAATCCAACATTCAGTTCTAATTGGCTTATCCTAATTTCCTTTTCTGTCAGTGCCTTTTTGTGGCACTGGCAATTTTAAATGACATGCATCTTGTGATTTCACAGGCAAAATTTATGCCAATATTAATTAAATCTCACTGAGTCTTAGGACCTAAAGAGGAATAGGTTCGCCTAGTGAAGATAACAGCAGTATTATCTCAGTATTGTCTGAATGCCAGTGACATGGTACCGGGTAGTCTTTGGTTCTTAGTTATCCAAGCAGTATGGAGAAAATTAAAGCTTATTTTCATTAGCACAGAAAGGATCAAAACCAGATAAAACAAATTTATGTCTGCAAGCTAAATATAAGAATTACATGATGGTGGTAATTCACTCAATCCATATTTGGATAGAATTGATAAAATCTGCACTTTAGGAAAGTCTATACACAGGAGCTTTTATGACCTTTTATTTGGAGGAAGTAACTTTGGACTAAAACTAACAGATAGGGTGGGTAATAAGTACTTTGCAGAGAAATATATAGCGGGCATTTTTTCTCCTCCTTACTCTTTTTTGCCTTAAAGCCTCCAAAACACATGGCATTATTAGGCAAATCAAGTTAAATCATTGACTATAATGATGAGCAACTCTCATGTGTTTTCTTTGCCCTCTTGTAGGCTTTTGAATGACGCTGCCATCCACAATGTAGTCCTTGAATCAGAGATTCCTTTTCTGTTTTTCCCCAAGACCTGTAACAGCGAGGCCTTGGTCCTCATGAATTTTTGCTTTGGTGGTGCAAGGAATCGGTAAAGCAGGGTCAGATGAGAAAACGGAATTGCTCAACGACCACTAGAGAAATCCAAGTTGCTGATCTCATGATTAAAAACTGGGATAGGTGCTTAAAACCTAGGTCATATGAGAACCTAATAGTGTAGTGAGAATGTGGTTTGTTCAGTTAAGGTGTCCATTAAGTCCTTGTAATCTTGTTATCCCAGTCGTGACAGGTAATTGGTGCTGACCTGCTCAGAAAGTAACCTGGCTGTGAAACCAAGTGAGTAGTAGATACAAGATGTCATGAAACAGGTAGATAAATATTAGGGAGTTAGATAAAGCACTTCATTAAAAACATGGTATTTAGACAAGGTTAGAAGTAAATTATATATTCAATATGCCTCTAGGTTTGTTGGGAGCAATGGCCTATGTGCTGAAATCCCTTGGGTATTGTTGTCATCAGCTATAAAATAAAATGTATGACCGAGGGATTATGTGGAATTTTTTTTGGCTTAACATGAAGAGTAGGGGGAAAAAAAGATAGGAAAGCTTGAAAAAAAAAAGACACTAGAATATGGTAAGGATGACTGGTAAATACTAGTTAAAACAGTAGGTAATTGAACTTTGACCCATGGTGGAAAGTTAATGAGGTTAAGCTGGTATTGCACATTAAAGTGTTTAACATATTTTTCAGTGCATCAACATTTTGATTTCATATTCATTTGATAAATAATGCAGTGAGAACAGGAAAAGGTACATATGAACCTTCTCTGACATTGTTTGTAACAGTGGAAAGGAATAGACTTGCAGTGCCTGGAATGTCAGTTGCCACACATATTAACAATTATACAGAAAAAACCCTCAGACAGCAAAATGCAAAATTATCTTCTTACAAGTTACCCTGCTGCTGTGCTGGAAAGACTTAAATAAACTTGCATTCCATTTGCACATGCTACAAAGTGAGAACTGAATCTCTATTTATTTTGTGTGTCATTGGAATTGGGCATTTTGAAACCTAATGCAAATGAAGGATGACCCACAAGCTAAAGCAGAATTTGGATGTCTTATGTATATACACAGACACACACATATATGTTTATATACATATTGCAAATAGCAGACAAATATCTGTTGCTCATCCAAGTCCCTGGGGGGAATTTCATTGGAGACATGCAGACTCATCTACCAGGACAAACAGAGAGCACCTTCCCTGACCCAAGTGACACTTCTCTTTCCCAGTGCCTTTACTCCTTCATTTTGGGTGTGCTTTGAAGCTTGTTTTGTGAGTGAAAACAGCCAGCATTGTGAGAGACCAAAGAATTAAGCGCACAATCAGTACAGCAATGAAGCCATTTTTAAAATATGAAAAAACCCCACCCTTAGGAATAAGAAAGGAATAAGGTTAAGGTTAGGTCCAGTTTAATCAAAAGCAGATTTGTCATGTTGTTTTCGTAATATATGTTGATAACGGGAGTTAAAAATAGTTCATGGTGTTTCCTCTTTTGTGAAGTAATGAGGCTGATTGTTACTTTTGGCTGTTATGACTGGTAATCTGATTCAATGAGCAATCACATATAGTATGTGTAATTTTATTATTTATTGCTTTGTTCGCTATTCACTTTACAATTTGGCTTTAGATAGCTATCATTTCAAATTATTTGGTTCAGTGCTGCAATTAGACATTCAATAGTCAGTCCTAAGTACTGCTTTCTTCTGGCACATGGTAATACTTGAAGACTCATTCCATTCTCCCCATCGAGACAAAGCTGTGGAGAATTGTGCATTCAATTTTCTCCTACTCCAGATTGGCTATTTGAGTTACTGCAGCTCCTGAACTTATGCAGTTTCAGCTGCTTATCTACCTGCAATAAAACTGTTAGAACTAAGGAGGCTCTGAAAGCCCGTCTGATTAACAGGCTCGATGCCTTGTAAAAGTGCATTACTGCTGTAGTGAGAACTATATGTGAATGAGCAAGCCTAGTAGCCTTGGTGCCCCAGCAATATGAAGGAGATTTTTTAAAAAAAGAAAAGTTAGTTAATCGGGTTCATTTGTCCTTGAATGGGTCTGGGACAGCAAGTTGCATTTTTTCCTGTGCATTGGCATTATGAGGTAGCCCTGCTGCAGAACAAAGAGTAAGCTCTGCTACATACCTAAAGATTCAGGTTGTTTAAAGGCTTTTACATAAGACAGAAACACTATAAAAAAAAAACCCCAATATTCAGATTATGTTAGCTCGCTGCCTGTTTCCATTTTTGCTACAGTCTTTGTCCCAAAACAGAGAAAAAAAGTGCTGTCAGATTCTGTTTTTGTTAAATTTTTTTTCCTCAGTAATGAAATATCAACATTTTCATGGTTTGTACACTACATGAAATATAATATTCTGCTGGAACCCTTTGACCTTTTCAAAAACCTGTATTTTGATTGTCTGGCAATTCTGCTGTTTCCCTGCAGGTTAGAGAGGAAAACTATGTTTGGTGGAGGAGGTGAATTTATGATGGCATTGCACTGGGCTCTGTGGCAGGTATTCAGAAGCAAACTGGGTACTCTGTTGGATATAGGGGTGGTGGTGATTTGTAATGATTAGTTCTGCAAAACGCAGTGACCTGGACAGATTCTTTTTTTCCTGAGTGTCATTGTAATAGGATCTGCTCTGATGAAAAGAGAAAAAAACTTCAGAATATGCCCAATTAGCCAAGATGAAACTCAAGCCAGGCTTCTAGGAATCATGCCCAATTCTGTCTTGCACCTGAAGCCATCCTCCTTTTTCCCAGCAACACTGATAAACACCACTTTTCTCTCCAGTGCAGAGGCTCCAGGCTGACAAAAATTCCCTGCATACTGTTTTGTGAAAAATGTCAGGATACTGAAAACTGTTTTATTTTGTGTCAGAATGAAACCCTTCTCAAAATATTTTCTAAGAAAGAAAAACACTGATCCCTTATTCTCTATGGTGGTATGAAATAAATAGATAAGAGGCAGATATGCAAGGCAGAGAGTAAATCTGAGCCATGTTTTTTTTTCTTAGACCAAGTGAGGGTGCTGAACAGGAGCTTAGTGCTTCTGGTAGGGTCTCACCTGACCAGGATTACCTTTGGAGGTTAGGATATGGTTTTGACAGGCTGATACAATAACCAGAAAGTTGTAAGTGCCTCACTTAAACAATTTCTGCCCAATCCTACCCACAACTGGAGTGGTTCTCGGAGCACCAGCCCTGCCAAGTTGAAGCACTGCTATCTCTTTCTGTTCCCAAAGCCCTGTAGCTGCTGCTCTGGTCTGCAGCAAAACCCCTTGTCATGATGGACAGTCCAATATCTTCATCTTCCTTTGCAGCTCCTTGCTTCTACGTATTTCAGTCCAACCTAATGACACCATATAACTATTTTTTCCTATCAGGTATTACAGGTCCCTTAATGCACCTGGATGGGTCTTTTCATCAGCTTCCCCTTTACCTTTTCCTTTTTCATCTTTTCTCACACCAGTTTGGTTTATATATTTTTCTAATCTGAGGTGTTCTTTCTTTGCATGACCAGTGTCCTCTTTTAAATTTCTCCATAAAAGTGGTTTAATTTCCTTTTGAAGTTTGTGCGTATCATGTACTCATGTTAGATGCTACATAAAGTCCTGCCTCAAGTCTGTGGACAATTTTCCTTTGCATGTAGGCCTTTGTCTGGAGTCCCATGGGCATTACTAGCTTTAAGGTAGGGTGTGATGCAAACAACAGCAGAAATAATATAATCACCATGTTCTGGAAGCACAAATAATAGGGCTGTTTTTCAAATGCCGGTAAGTTACAGGAGATGAGAAAATATTCGTATCACCTTTATACATCTCAGCTCCAGATATAACACAGATTTCAGACCTTTAATGTTAGTGATGGGAACCTGGACACAACCTGCTGAGGATGAATTTCTTCTTAACTATGGTATGTGATTTAATCTGCCATCAAACAATTTTTGAATAATTATTTTCCTGCCTAGTTATTTTCACATTTGGCATTCACTTACACTTTTCTTCTATTGTGACGAAAATAGCTTTGATTTAGGCAGTTATAGTGTAATTTAACATTTGTGTCCTCATTACTTTGGCATTTCAGTTGTATAACACGTCTTTCTTATCCACCTGATTCCTCCTTCCCATCCATCAGGTCACAGTAAAGCTATTGGCATGAGTGAAGGTTTCAGGTATCATTCTAGATATGAAAGACAGAAGATTTTCAGGACAACATGCTTTCTTAAAAAAATCTCTTTTGATGACAGTATTAGATACAGGAAAATGACTGATCTTAGAGATGCTGTAACAAGAATTTCCTCAATTATATCAGATCTTTTGTTACATTTGATAATATGTTATTACAGGGAAAAGATAAAATCTTTTGCATAGATATTTTTTTCTATGTGTTTGAACTTCAGTTCTAGACTCATTTGACTTTCTCCAAGGTAAAATGAAGAATTTTGTATTAGATCTGCTAGGAGATATCATATAAATTATAATTTCTTAAACAAAATAGTCAAGATGCAGCTCCAACCTTGTACAGAGGTAGAATTGCATTAAGCCTGTCCTTCTCAGAACAAGGATATGGTTTATGGTAGATATTCACTAAGATTTCATTATACATTGTTTTTACATTAACTATTATGAACCTCTTCTTGTACAGGAACACATTATTGGACACTGAGAATGTAATGAACATTCTGGGTTTTCCTTCAGGAGTCAAATTTCTGATCAGATTACATGGGGTTCTGAAATAAGATTAATTGTTTCCCTTTCTCCCTTTGGAAAAAACAGAATGCAGATTTCACTTGCTAAGTTGTGCTACATCAGAATCCAGTATTCACATGAAAAATATTCCTCTGAGCTCTGCTATTACTGCCTGTTCTCTTCCTAACATTTGTGGAAGTGCTGTGAAAAGAAGAAATGCAATAGGTGTAGTCAATAAAAGAGAAATAAAGTCTGCCATAACAAATTGCCCAGCATGCCTGTTCTTCCAGAGCTTGGGCTTAGATGCTGCAGTGTGGAGGGCTAACAAGCTCCATTGCTCCAGTAGCTTTCTACAGCTTATCTCCACAAACCTGTATACTAGTTTTAAAGGAAACAGAATAAAGCCTTCTTTATGTAACTTCACTGAAGTCTTTTGCGATTACCAGGTAAGTAATGGATCCAACATCCACAAGACTGAAAAAAAGAAAAAGAAAAGTTAATGTTTTGTAAACAATTACATGAGTTTTAAACTCTAGCTTTCAATTGGAATGGTTTCATATTCAAGTTTTAGCCTTGATTCTGTTATGGCATTTCTGCAGAGACAACGATTTTTTTACAAGATCAGATTTTTTGAACCCATAACTTGGAAAAAATTAATATTTGGTTTACTGAATATTTCACACACACACACACACACACACACACACACATATATATACATATATATATCCCCCCAGGGACTCATTTTCAGGTCTTTATACTCTTAAAACTCCTGCTACCTCAACAGCGATTTTCCCAATGCTACAACTGACTGCAACTTTAGGATTATACCCACAATGTGTTTAATTGTTAGAGTCAAATTGCTGCAAGACTTGAAATTGAGAAGTAGTTAAATGTTTGTCTCCTTCTTTCATTTTTCTTTTTAATTTTTAAACCTTATTTTCTGAGAAACACTTGGGCAGTGCAGGTCTGATCACATGTGAGGGACAGCTGAGGCTGGAGGGATGAGATAATATAGTACAGCAGCAAGAGAAAATTCCCCACCAGAACCTACTCTGCCTGTTCAATTTCTATTCTGTCCAGAGGAGCTATAAAACTGGAGAAAGGTGAGTAATAGATTTGAGAGTCATCAGAAATATAAATTATAGCTAGACATTTCCTATCAGCAACCCATGCGGTTAATGATAAACAGTCAATGAGATGTATGCACTTCTAGCATTTTTATAATGAATCTATTGCTTCTATGACAGCTTACTGTCAAACATTATGCTTTGGAATTTATAACTTTTGATACCATTTTAATAGATGGTCTAGATATGCTAAAATCTATTATTTTTCTTTTTAGGAGCATGACACTTTTACGTAATGAATCTAATGAACATACCTAATGAAGTCCAAATGACTCTGCAAGCACATGCACATACACATGAGGAGGATTATCTTTCTTCCTTCTTTCTCTGTCTCTCCCTTTCTTTCTCTCTCTCCTTTCTACCTTCTTTTCTTCCTTTTAAATAGCTGTCAGGCAAAGAGAAGAAACAATATTCTTAGGGAATAAGTGGAAAAGAAAAAAATGATACAAATGAGATTATTTAAAATCTGTGATTACATAAAAAAGGATCACTTCTGTACTTACCGCCTGATTTATTATTGATCTTCCTACAGGTTCTTTGTGTGTTTACAATATTATATGCTAAGCATCTTCAAAAAGCAATGAAATGATGAGTGCTCTGCAATCCTCATTCCTCTTTGCATCATTCCAACACTTTTCCCAGGAATGAGTGATCAAACCAGATTCAAGAGGCAGAAAAATGCAGTCTTGGATCCCTGTTACCAGGAAAGCAACTTTCACCTTTTGACACTATGCTCGAACACCAACCTTGTCACTCATCGGTGTTTCATTTTGATTGTTTGTAGATGAAATGTTTGCATTAAAACTCTCACCCTTTGCACCCAGGCTAGCCCTAGGGAGGCCATGATTTTAGATGACAACAAATGTATCAGCTTTCATCAGGTTGAACACAATTTTATTTCTGCTACAAAGGTCTGGTTCTCCCCATGCTACTTTTATGCCAGTTTAACTCTACTGATTTTATTAGCTGCCAAGGTAGGTGAGCTGTTCATGAAACACCTTGCTTTCTCTGCCTGCCAGGTACTTGCAGTCTCCTTGCCCTCAGACTTCTCTGCAGTCATGGTGTTCAAAGGTGAATCAGATTCCTTTTCCTGGCTTTATTGGTGGCCTGTTTCTTCCTCATGAGCTTTTATCAGTTTTTTTGTTTTGTTTTGTTTTGTTTTTTTGTTACTGTGGGAGGGATGAGGCCTCTCTTGTAGCAAAGAAGTTTTGGAAAGAATAGATGATATATTCAAGTCATGTCTGGAGCCAAGTTGCTTACTGCAAGATAAATAGCACTGAAGATCAAAATGTATGAAAATGGCAGGCTAGGCCTCTTGGTTTTTTTTGTACGTTATAATTTGAATATTAATCCCTTCATTTAGAACAGCATCACATGCTCACTCATTTTTACAGATACAAGGAGGGTATTTTTACATACTGCCTTGCAACAGAAGTCCATGCAGTTGATAATAAGCCTGGTGTTTTTTAACTAAATCCATGCTGAGGTTGAAAAACCCCAACTTTCTTTTGTCTTCTAATAAAGGAGCTGACAATTTGGTAACATCTCGTAATGTATGCAGGCTTCATGTATGTTCATTACCCAGAGCCTAGGAATTGCTGCCTAATTGCTTAATCAGACTAGCAGTTATAGAGGAACTGGTAGCTAATAGAGCTAATATCTAGCCCCTCGGCTACGTATGAAGGTTGCATATAAATGTGACTATCCTACTCACTAATGTCAGGATGGGAACAAATGAAAACATGAAGGGAGAGCTCCACAGAAATGAGTACAGAGACGCATAAAGGACAGTCTGAATGGTAGAGGTGATGATGTGACAGCTTAAAGGCAGGAGAGAGGGAGGAGAAGGAGAATTTGTAATGAGTGCTGTGGGCTCTATAATCAGATTTTCAAATGTTATAGGGCATTTGGAGCAGGGATGTGAACAACTAATAAGGGCTGTGAGCAAATTAAGATGAAGAGTCCATTGGGATAAGGGGGTTGTGAGACAGGCTAATTTTCCAGGAGATAAAGCTGCTGCTAGCTATCTTAGATACTAGTATAGGCAAGGTGGTTGGGAATGGATATATTTAAGAGGAAACTGATAATGAAGCCACAAGTATGGATAAAAGAGCACAAAAGAGAGAGAAGATAAAATGGAGAACACTATGGTACCTGATCTGGAGAGGAATAGGAAAGTGAATGGAAGACAAGAGGATGTGCTACATAACCCCACACTACAGGAAGAGAATGGACCACAGTACAGTCCTGTGTAAAGGGGTATTTTTTCCCTCTATTTCACTCACAGGAACGACTACAGGCTGAATTCTGTATTTTTGTCTTTTGCCATATTCTCTTGAAGCAAATTATTTTAAAGTCTTCTTTCTGGTGAGTATCTGAGCAGTTCATAACAAATCATCCCTTCCAGGAGATCATTCATTATTAGACATATTGACGGCATGTTTGAATCTCTAAAGTGGTAATTTATGCTATTAGCTGAGTTGTCTTGATGACCTTCACTACACTAGTATTTTACTCATTCTTTCATATTCTTGTACTTCATACATACCAGAGAATAATTCATATCCTTGGTAACCTTTGCAAATGATTTCCCCAGAGGATTTTCTTCATCAATACCAGAGAAAACTAACCCATTGTCATCATCCTCTAAAAAGTAATTAGCCATGAATAATTGCTCCTTCCTGACATCTTTCTAACTTTGCACTGAATTGATTTTTTTTAAGTAGATCTATTAATTGTGGAAGCATTAGGCTGCCTTCACACTTTTATTCTCCCATTCCTTATTCTATGCTTTTGTTACAAGTGCTCTGGATTACATTTTGCTTGTCTTGTTTAATGTTGTTTGCACAGTTCCCTAGCTTTATGATACTTTGAATTCCAGACTGGTAGAATAGATTTTTCTATTCAGTGTTAGTAGATTCAATTTTGGAATACTTTTACTCAGTGAGTTATTTTTGTGGAAGTCTCATGCCACTTTCATGGAACATTTTTTCTCTTATTTGCCCAACGCGATTCCCAGTTTGGCTTTGCCAAGCAAGATCCAGGGAAGAAATATTCATCAGAACTATGGCTCCCTGTCTTTTTGTAACTGAGCCTTGCTTGATTTTTCTGGCACAGTTTGGTCTTCTGGCATCAGCTAATCTACTGCCCAGGGCTCATGGACATGGCCTACCTGTGATACGTTATGTCTCACCTTAAAAACCTTAAAAAAAGTTGTCTCAAAAATAAAATTAAGGAAGAGAAACTTGCATTCACATGCATTCTCAAGATATTTCCCTGAAGGGAGAACATACATATTTTCATCAGTTCTGACTAAGTTTCTCCACTTTCCATGGAGGTCTTTTTACAAAGATAGGCTATGCTGGAAATATTTCTTCAATGGACCCTTAAATGTAAGGGAACCATTCAACCATACAGTTACATAGGGAGAAAAACTCTGCTGTTTTGAACTGCTACTGCTCCATTGACTTTAATAGAGCCATGCTTTTTTAAATAGCAAGTGATGATGCAGGCAATATAGTGTTTTGTGTTCCACATGTCTACTTCTGTGCTTCTGCATATGAGTAGAAAATGACCATACTATTCCCTATTGGCCTGTCTGAAACCTTCCTGATGTTGTCTGAGGCCTGCCACACCCACACTGCTCTTTCATATAATGTAGTGGTGCTCAAAGTATGCTTGAGAAGTCTTTGCATCCAATTTAATAATAAAAATAGCTTTGTATTTTAATTTTTAAAGAAATATATTCTTGGACATTTCTACAAGTGTATTGTTTGGCCTTCTGTATTTGTGGGTCTCTTTCTCTGCAGTATCTTCCCTTTTATCCAATGTATTTGTCAAGGTCTTTATTTTTCTGATCAATTCTGTTATTTTACTTCTCTGATTTGTTAATTCTACACAATTATCCTACTAAATGGCTATATTTCTGTTGATTTGCAGTCCCATCACTTATATAATAAGTTTTTTTTAGCCTCCTATAGTGGTTTGGGCCATCTGACAGTTTATTCTCCATATTTCTTCTCTTTTTTCATGTAAGTCTAGAGGATCTTAATCACAGGGGAGCTGAAAAATGTGGTGGATTTTAATGCTCTCTTCCATTTTTTTCCTGTAGCTTTTTGCTTTTGTAAGCCTTCTGCATGCCAGGCTCTTCTTGATTTCCATTAATGTTCTGCCTTTAGGACCAAACTCCTGTTTACTTAAATCCTCCAAGTGTACCTTTCCAGAACTGAAAACCTTTACACTGCTTTATTACATGAACTCTTTCTTTACTCTGTTGGATACAAGTATCCAGTAGTCACTATTTTCAGGTTTCTCTCTCTTTTTTTTTTTTTTTTTGGTATCTGTAAACATTACTGTAGACTCAGGACATCTTAGCTGCTGACTTTGGTAGTTGCTTCATGAATCCTAAAGTTAACTTCAAAAGGATTTGAATATTTGTTTCTGTACGTATATCACTGTAAATTTTCCCAGAAATATAGCAACTTAACATGTTAGCCCAGGAATATTTTAGACTTTTCCTTTTGCTTATTTTAAGTATGCTTTTCTTTTCTGTCTTTGAATCCCAACTTGTATCTTCACTGTAGAACTATAGCTTGGGAGAGTGTATTTTCCTGGATCATAATACCACATGGCTTACCCTTGTTTTTCTCTCTCACACTAGGAATGCAGTGATGACCGCTTAAAGGGAGATTAAATGACTACCAAGGAGATATCCAGGGACATGGAATCTGTGTTCTTATGCAGGGAAATTCTAGCTATAGTTACAGATTCTGATTATCTAGTTGCCATCCTAAATGGATTTATTCATATTGACTAGTGAAAATTTATCATGTTTATTTACATAACTATGCCTGAGTAGGACATACTGAAAATGGAGAACATTCAGATTACATACACTATAGATATGTGTACAGTAGGGAATGGAACTTGTCTGAAAGAATTAAAAAAATGAAATTTGTTTTTCACTTCTTTTTTAAAACTTATTCTTAAAAAAATATACTGAACTATATTAATAATGGACTCAAATACTGCAGCAGCATCTTCATTGATTTATATCCCTCTGGCATAGCTCAATCTACAAGATGTCAACAAACAGAATGTAAATTTTCTTCTGAATGCATGATCCTTTCATGCCACCACAGGCTCTGAGAGACTCCTTATTATTACTTTTGATCTCTGTAGGTCTCGATATTATGAAATCCTTCTGTAAATTCAGCTGCATGCACATTTCATCTGTACTGAAAACACCTAGGTTGTTTTTACTTTTTTTTTTTACCTTCAAAATTCTTTGTCTTGTCCGTGCAAAGTTAAATTTCTCAAGGGAGGAGAGATTGACGCCTCAGTAGAATAGGAAATTTTGAGGAAAATCCCCTATTGACTACAGGGTATCAAAAGGATTCATAGCCATCTCATTGGGAGTGCTATTTAACCTCAGATGCTTCTGTGCTAACATATATGATCTGATATTTTTCATTTGGAATCCAAATACATCTAATTACTTTTACAGAAATGTAAAATAAATGTGCATATAAATTATAGATTAGGAATGAGGATACTCTGGTAAGTAATTCCATATAGTTCAGCTTTTATTTTTTTTTCTATTACATTATTGGTTTAAGTTTGAAGTGATATAATACTTTTTAAAACTTATTCTAGAATTGCTTGCATTATTCCTTATTTTCTCCTTCTGAAGCCTCCATATATGAAAGGTTATTTATTGTGGCACTAGCACTTGCTAAAGCTTAATAGGAAAAATTCTTGTTAAGTGTCACCATGGTATCTGTCACAGTTGCAAGTAATAATTTTGTTTCCAAAAATCTCTAGGCTCCTTCTTTTTTTTTTTCTTTTTTTTTTCAGAAAAGATACCCTGCTGATATGAAAATCGCCTGTGCACCACTCAAATGGACAGAGAAAAAACGTTCAGGGTCAAACTTACTCGTAGATGAACTTGGTGAAATTCCTTATCCAGGTGAATTTTCACCTTATTCAGGTGAAATTACTTCTGTCAACAATTAATTTGGTCCCATATTGCTCTAGAAGACATTTTAAAAGTTTACAATGTGAGTCTCACTGTACCTAGAAATAGTGCCGAGTCTTCCATGTCACTGCTGGGTCACAGTGTTGTCGGCTCCTGCATTTAATAGTGTCTCATGATATTGTTTTTTTTCTTGAAGTCCCAGATTCTGGGGGGTCATATCTCATATTTCATTTTTAAAAGCACAGGTTTATAGTTCTCCTGGTACCTCAGAAACCCCTGATAACTTGACTTTAGTGTACCCTATGGTCTCAGAAACTGAGAGTTAAATAAAAGAAACAAGCAATCATAAGACTTAAAAAATTTAGAGGTTTTTTTTGGCCAGTATTGTTCCTTGGAAACTGTATTAGAGATAATTTTTAACCTTTGAATGCATGTTGTTAGCAATGCAGAGACATTAATTAGAAAGAATAGTTTCCCTCTTGGAGGTCTCTTCCAACAGTAATAATTTGGTGATTCGGTGATTTGGTGACTGCTTTGTCCTGAAAGCTCAGAAAATCCCCAGTTACGGGTACTGAGTAGTGGCTTTTTTGGCAAAGAAGGTACTTTGGCTATCCAGGGATAGGCACATGATGGACTGAGGTTCAAACCACAGATAGCCTCAGATTGTCATGGTAACTACAGACAACCCATATTTGGCCTCATTTCTTCCACAGCAAGATGAGGCTGATATTATTTTGCCCTTTTCAAGGCTGTTTTGAGGACTGACTCGATGTTTGAAGTGTGTTCAGTTACTGTGGATGGGGAGGCAGGTTGAAATTGGTGGGCAAAATATGTGCTGATGCAGAATAAAATATTGTTACTTACCTTGCTTAAAATTGTGGGTAAAATTATCCTTTTTTGATACTTCCAGCTATACAGGAATCTATTTATACAATATATGTATTTTATGTATTTATATATGCCCAAATATACTTACAGAAAAAAATGTCTTTGTAGGTAGCTGAACCCTTCATACCTTTTCCTCTGAGACATGCCCTGCACAGTGTCTTGAGGGTCAATGTAAACTCTACTCATGCCCTGAGGTTGCCAAAATCTGGGTGACCAGAGGAGCGTGCTGCAGCATGCCAATAAGAAGGAGCCTCCTGTGGCTTCTCTGGAGGCGTGTATCCCACCTGCAGCTCCCACAGTTCTGCGAAGGGCATGCAGGGCCGTAGCTGGGGTAAAGGCCGATGGCTAACCCAGTCCCTAATCAGCAAAGATAGAAGGTAATGCAAAGGAAAGAGGATTTTAAAGCAACAAAGGTCAATTTGCATGTCTCTCTTGGATTACTGACAAATGCTGACAGCTACTAAATAGGCTTCTTATTCGCTGTCAGCCCTAATGGCTGCAGTTAGGACTATAACCTCTGTCTGTCTGTCTCCCTTTCCTGCCTGTGAAAAGCCTACCCCCTTCTGCAGAGTCATATTTTATCACAGAAGTCTTCTGTCATTTCCTCTTCCTGCATTTGTAAAACTCCCGCATATTTGCTGCGAGGTGTCTTGTCTGAGGTTTTTTTCTTGGCTTGCCTTTTGATTTCCCAATTTCCGTGTTGATTTTACACAACAGCATTTTCCAGTAAGTCATAGAGTAAGTGGGTCAAAACTTGGTATTTGGGAATTAACTCAGAGCCATGCCACAGCCTGTTTCAGTATTACAAATAGTCCTTAGGTTTTTGATGTAGGACAGGGCCTGGGGAGCAGGACCCTGAGTGCTGCTCAAGTCATGACCATAAAAGGGGTAAACAAGGACCTGAAAACAGGAATTTCAACCCTGAGAAAAGCAAGTTCCAGGCACCCTGCTAAGAAAGCCATCAAGGGCTCTGCCTGAAAGGCAAGAGGTGTTTGTTAACAGTGCATCACTGACCAATCAAATGCAGCCGCGCGCAAATGAACCAATCAGTTTAAAATACGCAGCCCATGTAAAGGTATATAAGGAAGTCACTGCACACAATAAACCGACATTTTGCTTGCATCAAGCTGAGCTCTGTCTCTCGATCGCCGCATTTTGATGAATACTCACTCCATTTTTATGGCATCTGATGAAAAAAAATGCCACTTTAACAATCAAGCCATTATTTTATGGTAAGCAAAATAACATTTTACAAAATAAAGGCAAGGTTGCTAGAAGCTTTGTAGAAGACTTTTTCCACCTCTCCAAAATGTGTGATTTCTCTTGTACCATGAAATATTTGGACAAGGGTTTTACTGCAGCGATCCCCACTTGGTAGTTTTGTGATGCTATAATACTGCTGGAATGAGAAGCAGATATGATGGGAGAAATCCTAGTCTGCTTAGAGTGTTGCTGTGGACTTAAATTAAGCCAGGGCTTTGCCTGAAGTTTCTGCACAGCAGAAAGCCTGCTAGAGGCAGAGAGGAGAGGATTCTGGTGTAGTTGCCTTTCAACCAGGACTGGAAGTCAGCTTATCTAACTTAAGCTGCCTGGAAGTCCAGTGTCTAGTCTAAACCAGTTTTCCAGGCTACCCTTATAATTAATGGGAGGAGATAAGCTGCAGAGGGTGATTCATGCTTCTTGTCTGAGACACTTGCTTTAGCGCTGGATCAATCTTTCTCTCTGGTGTTTTTCTTTCTTTGCTAACTACAGGTGGATGCCAGACAACAAGCTCAAACCAGATGTTTCCAGCTAGGGAAGTGAACAGTTCATTTGTTATCTGCAGGGTTTCTTGCCTGTGGAGCATGAGTACAAACTCTTGGAGGATCCCTGCCTCTTGCTTCTTGTGATTAAAAAGGAAATCAAAGTTTGGCAGTGAATTTGCCCCTTACTGTTTGCAAAACACTGTCCTTAACTGGGAATCAGTAAGGGTAGGCTTGTTTCAGAGTAGGACACAAATTAAAGTAGACTGCAGACATAAACCACAGATGCAACAGCTTGTAACCAGCAGTGCCTCTTGCAGTGGTTACCCCACTCCTCTCAGGCATGGTAACTACCACAAAGCAGAAGTTCAGTCCACAGTTCAGGCTGCTGATTGCCACCAGCTGCTAGTCAAGGAGAAGACTTAAATGTAACATCCATATAAAGAGCGATCTCTATACAGCCCAGGTGAAATTAGGGGTATGCAGCAGTGACTTCCCCATCTAATGCACACAGTAATGATGAGTTTGCAAGACAACTGGCTCTTTTTTTTTTTTTGTGCCATCCTTATACATTACTGCATTGTGTTACAGTGGCATTTGTGGGCGTTCATTGCTCCACACCTTGCTATTTATAGCAGGAGAACTAAAGAAGAGGAGGACTTGCAATAGCTGTCTAAACCCTTGTAAATGGCAAGGGGCAGAGACAGAGTCTGCAAATGGCAGAGAGAGAGTTTGTTCTTGAGTTTGACAGGATAAAGCAAAGTTATAAAGCAACCAAACAACCAAGCCTCTAAGTAGTGTTTGTCTAACTATTTTCAAAGACAGCGTTTTGAGCTTTATGTTGCTTTAGTCAGTGATGTGTTTTAGCAGAGAAACAACAGGAATCGCGTTGAGCTCGTCTCAAACACACATAAAATATTTTAGTATATTTTCTTTTATCTCCCCTTTCAGGTACAGCTCAGGAGAGATATCTTCCAAGTGACAGCATCTTTGACAGCCTGTACTTTTTGTTCTCCCTTTTGTTCTTCCTGTGAAAAGCCATGTGTTGAAGGTTGCTGGAGAACATTGATATCATCCCTACTTATGTTAAAAAAAAAAGAAAGAAGTAACCACATACTTCCCAGAGGGTCAGACTGAGCCTTTAACTGCAACATCAAGTGAAGGGCTCTGTATCTCTGAAGCAGCCTGGGGCAGGAGGCATTCTTGCCAGTATGTATCAAAACCATGCAGTAGAGCACTGAACAGAATTCCTCACTCTAGTGTTAACAAAATTCCTCACCATAAGCTAATAAGTTTACACAACACCATGGAAATGCCATACACTGATTTTTCTCAATGTTCTCTCTCCCTTTGTGTCAGCAAATGCTGCTGTGATGCACAGAAAGAGGCAGATTCTGAGAATGTGGGCAATGTTTCTTAACCTCGACGTTATTGATTTCTTGAATTGGAACACCACCTTTTCATTTTAAGAATTTCAGACTTTGTATTTTTGCCTTGATTGCACCTGTCTTGACCTACATCCAAAGCCACCAAGCACTTATGAATGTATTTAACTTTCCTTATGTGATCAATGATAAGCCCAAATGCAACTAGTTTTTGAGAGGCTTTTTCACAACCCTTATCTCTGGTAGAGGCTCTCACAAGAATAATGAATTTTCTTCACAGAATCCCAGTAAGATAAAACAATGTTATTATCCCATTGTACAGCTGGGAGAAATGATGACACAGAAATTAAGTGCTTTTCTTAAAGTCCTATTTTCAGTTAAAAAAGAGGTTACAAGTACAAAAAATGTCATTGTATTATTTTAAGTTAATTGATCTTGCTGTTCCAAGGACTTTTTCTGTGCACCCATACACAAAGTAAGTGGGGGTCTTAGGTGCTAGTGATCATTTATGATGACAGAGCTCTGCTAGAAAATGAATAAAAACTGTTTTGTAATGTGAGCCTTTTTCTCTGTATGTGCATGTCTGCCTGTTTGAGTGCACATCTTGAAGATCTACCAAAATAAAGTTCAGATCCTCTAGGTCTCCCATCAGGGCAGACATTTCCAGGAGTGCTGAATGCAGTAGGAATCAGCAGAGATCGTGGAGAACCAGTGAAGAAACACACACACTGTCTGTTTTCAAAGGGTCCTGGTTTTGCTGGGATAGATCATAGAATCAGATTTCCATTTAGGCAAGCTGCATTTCTAAGACTACAGTAATCAATTTAATGGAAAACAGAGTTCATAAGAGAAATTGTTTTAGTTTTTGGGTGACACTAGTATGTGGTGATCAAGGTCTTCAGCAGTTTTGCATTAGTCAGGTGCAGAATCTGGGGGTAATGAAAGCCAGGGGCTTTCAGAGCAGCTGACCAAGCTGGCTAACAGGATTACTCCATACCATATGAGTATGCTCACAGAGCAGAAGCTACACAGAGCTTGTATCAAGCAGTACCATACTTCTTGATACTGCAAAATATTGCCTGCTTGTAGAGCAGCACAACTAATCGTGGACTTATGGAGGTAGGAGAGCTGGCTGATAATGTGAGGACCTGCCCACATCTTGATGTTGCTTTTCTTTTTGGAAGTAATGTGACACTTTTTGAGAGTTGTATCCCACTGACTGCAAAAGCTCAGAAATGAGGTGTCTGGAGCGGCTGGAGATGAATTAAACTGATTTCAGTGACAGACAACTGGCAAACAGGATGAAGGGCATACCATCTGCCAGGCAATGGTGGTGTAAATCCCCCAGTATTATCTAACTTCAAGTTCTCTCCAGATTATGAAGCAAAACTATGGAGAAATGTCTTCTTACATAAAAGAAAGGTCAGTCCCAATCAAATTTCAAAACTCTGCTGTACTCATAGACAAGAAAGGGATAATGAGAGGTGGAAAGCTGGAAATTGGAAGCATGTGAGCCCCATATGCAATGCAGAAGGCGCAATGTACTGGAAGTAGAGTAATGAAGAGATCCATAAAGGAACTGGGGAAGATGGAGGAGAAGAACGAAGACCACTCTCCCTATTCAGTTAAATTTAACACCCGAGGTTTCCTAGCTAAAGAGATTTAATTTCATTACCATCTTCTGAATGCAAAACATCTGCAGAACAGACGAGAGCCCATGATAGGTCACCAGTTTGCAAGAACTGTTCAGGTACATTTTTTCCCTTGAGCTGCAACATCACATATGGAAACTGTGTGAAGGTAAGAAAGCAGTTAAAGGCAGTGTGGACAACTCAGGAAGACCAAGGAGGATGTTTTTTTCTTCTCATTTTTTTGAACTTAATTTAAAACACCCCTCCCAGCTACAAGAGGAAAAAAGAAAGATACAGGTCATTAAGCTGTAATGGAGATACATGTCCAGATCTCTTTGAAGTATAAGAGAATATATGTGCAAAAGCAATAGTTGGAGTGTTTTAGTGCATTGTATCAGAGATCGTCAAAGAGCTTTGAAGAAGTTGGCCACTCAGGCTCCCTGCAATGTGTGTAGGAGCTGTTCTTTCCATTTTAAAGAAGATTAAAATGAGTCCTAGAAAGATTCATAGGACTGAGGTAAAATAAATGGGAAGCCCATGACAGATTTTAGTATGCCACCACATTCCCAGGCCTATGCTTCAGCTGCATGGCTTTGTGTTTGCCTGCAGAAAAACAGAGGTTTAAAACAAGTTGCTATATATGTATTAAAATTCCTTTCAAAATAAATTTAATTGCATGACGTTAATGAGAAAATTCTACTTTTAATAATTTCACCTAATTCATAGACATAGACAAAAAGGGGATGATATTTATGGGCGTGTTCTTAACAGACAACACTGTGTACCAGGAAAGTTTGTTTTCTGTGTTAAAGTTGCTGCAATCTTCAAAATTTCCATTACAGCAGTCAGCTTTGGTAGCCCCAAAATACTAATTTCTCTCTGTTTTACTTGCAGCTACGGCATGTCTTGTGTGTCCTATGATTTGCCTAGCTTTTAATAAAACTGGATGGCATGGGAATTAGGACACTCTGGGCCAAAAGAGTTTTATGTGCTTACAGCTGGACTGATTTTTGGCCCGAACAACACTTTGACCACTTTTCAACAGCAGAAATAATCAGAAGGACATGCAGCTGCTGCATAAAGGCCAAGGGAAATTAAAATGTTTCCCATAAGGAAACAAATGTACAAAATACATATGCAGCTTGATTAGAATTTGCATTGTAACATCATTAATTACTGAAAAGCCACAGGTGGGAATGACATGAGGCATGAAAATATGATTATGAAAGGGGAAATGATGATTCTGTGTCAATAGCGCAGTCCTTTCAAAGGGACATCAAACTGGTGAATGGCTAAGGCTGTCAGAGCAATATTTTAGCAGATGAAATATTTCCTAAGAAATCAGTACAAAACAATAGAATGTTTGTAATGTTTAATGTTTTCTAGTTCTTTGCAAATATAACTTAATTCCCTTTTTTCAGCAGAAAAGTGTGTAAACTCTTAACAAGCTACTGTCTTTCTGTAAACAATAACTAATCCTGACAGATTATAATTTTACAGTTAAGGAAATGAAGGAAAGAGATGCTCAGAGTAAGACAATGAGTATGCACCAGAACTGAGATTAGCAAATCTTGCATTTGACTGACAGCACAGGGAATTTCTGGGTCCTCTTTGATTGTGTTTTGTCTTGTGCTACCCTACTCTCATTCTGGTAATTCTGTATAGAAGTTTCTACCTGGCAGCTTTACTCTAGGACTCAGTCACAGGCATATACCAGGCTTTAAAAAACTGTTGCAAAATTTACCAAAGTGTCTGCAGCTTTCACTTTATTTTTTTAGATTGAACTAGTAAATTAAAGTAATAAGGAGGAACATCAGGAATAGATCCAACTCATTATGCTTACAATTATTTTACTGCACAAAATTTTAAACTAATTTTACTGGACATGAGGCTAGTAGGTAAAGCTAGTTTAGCTAACCATCATAAATGTTGGAGAAGCTGCCAGCCATCAAGTAATCTGTCTTTTGTGCTAATCTTTTCTTGCCACAAGTTACAAAAGTAATGAAGCAATACTTTGGGATATTTTTCTAGGCTGCTGAACACAAAGATCTGGCCCCATTCAAAGAATTTAATAGCGGAGTTGATAAATTAATTAAATCTTCCCTCAAACGCTGAGAAACAGGTATTGATGCTGGTGTTGCTAGCAAAATTAGTAATATTCAGAAAAAGAAGCCTTTCCCACCTTGAGGATATGTTGCGAGTCTCCTCAAAGCACACAGAGAAAATAATTTTGGATTGGTGATAAAAAGCACAGCAAAAATTCTGAAGATTAGGTTATGGCCGCTAGGCCAGAGCACTGTGATGAAACCGTTTCCTCCAACTCCTATCCCTCATCCACTTGCTACATGTGAAGTGCCAGGAATCTGTAGATAGGACAATTTGGATAGCTGACTCCAGTGAACACGCCACTGTGCTTTCTGTTCTTGCCGGATGGCTTATATTAACTCTGTGATGGAAAGCAGCTTAGTCTGGAACAGCTATAGATATATCTATGCAATTGATTTGGAACACAAATTCTTATATGGGATGAATCAAGGGCAGGAACAGGAGGTGAAATGAGACTCATCAGCAATAGCATATGACTGTGCAGAAATACAAATCTGAACATGTAAACAACAGGGAACGCAGCCTCTAAGAGCTGAATATACAGTCAGTATGAGCCTCAGCCTATCTGCAGTGCACTGAAGTCTTTTCCCTCCTTTCCCTTCGGAGAAGTGTATAAATTGTTTTTCACCCTTTTTCATATTTTCTATAAGAAGAGACTACCCTACTGTGCTCAAAACAAAACAGTAAAAAGTAAAACAAACAATCCAAAACAAAACCCAACAACTTTTGTTGTTATATGATTGTTTTCTATCTCAAGTAAAGCAATAAAAATATTGATTGGTGGAGGAAAGCCTAGAAATCAAAATTATTTGTCTCAGTAGTAGTCTCTAGAAGAATGAGCTCCTCAGCTGCTGTAAATTGGCCTACTTCTAAGGACTTAGATTTTAGTGCAATTGTCGCAAGTGTCTGAAATGTCACAAAAGCTATGAAGCATTAGGTATTAGATGGTAAAAATAAACAGAAACTAACAAGATTTGCCTTCCTACACAAGCCCTTCAGTCATTCTCTAGCTTGCTTGTTCTAACCTAAATAAAACCAAAGGACTTCACTTTATTCCTGCTACCACAACTCAGCAATTGCTGATAGCCATGCGATGATTTTGTCCATGAAGCTCCCATCTATCACCTCCTGAATCGGGATCAATCAACCCTGCACAGCACAAGCCTTACCATGTTCTTATCAGTGGCAGCAGGTTTTCTCTGCCTGTCATCAGATTATGCCTTTAAAAAGGGGTAGTATCCCCAAATTCCTTGTAACTGAGACCAAAGGGTGCTCTGGAAGCACTGTCAGTGATGTGTACTGCTTGCAAATTGTCTTCCTTTCTGAAGCAGACGTAGATGCACAGAGATTAATTTTGCTGGACGATTCAAGGAACCATAGCACTGCTGCCACGATTATGCTTTGAGGACTGGGGTCAGCAGAGGCTGTTTGGGGGAGAAGAGTGGGATCCTCCCTTAGAAGGAACCACACAGTACTGCAGATGCACAGCTACTCATTTCAATTCCTCGTCCTCAGGTAAACTTGTCCTTCCTGGACTTTCTGTCTCATAACATTTTTCACTTGCACCGTTTTCCCTTCTGTTTTCATACATATCCTCCAGTTATTTTTTTGTGCTCTTTCTGTGTTGTGAGTCCTCTGATTTCCACTGCTGCTGCTTTTGCATTCTGAATCCAAACTCGGCAAGCTTTGCCTGTGGTCTAATCATTGTGCCAGCTATGTCTTGCCATTAGAATTTGCCCTCTGTCTTCTCATCTGTTTCAGTAATTGACCTCTTTATTTGTTAGTTTAACATTTTCATTCCTTGCTCTAGTTATTGTCATTATTCTACTTATACAGACTCACTAATGTTTAACTCTATAATCATTATATGGAGAGAAAAGCTGCAAGCAATTTGGAACAGTAAGTCCCTCTAAGAAGAGAAAATGCTTTAGAATATTTTCCCCCCTCTCCAAAGAACTGTTTTTCAAACCTAATCAACTAATACACCAGAATAAACTACTCCATCTAGAGAGTCAACACATGGCCCTCTGTCTGGTAAACAGGGATGAAACAATACCCCATACATGCCTAAGGTAGAATCTGATTTTTCCGCATCCTCCACATTCAGAACAGAGACAGTGGCCAAAATACTTGCTTTTGATAGTCATTAAAATGCCCCTTGAAGGCTGTACTAGAGAAGTTGTTTAATCATAGGCCAAATCTCCAAATATGTTTCCTATTCATGCTACTCATGCTGTTTTCATTAGAGAAGTTAGGTTTTTCTCTTTAAAACTTGCAGTAAGTTTTTAAAATAAATATGTCATATTTCACTTCGAAGGCGGCAGCAGCTTGGCTCATAAATTTAGGCTCAAATGACCTAGACTAGCCATTTCAGCTATCTTCTGCCTCAAGGCAGAATCAGCTATGAGTAAACACTTCTCTCTTTCATGCATTCCTTTAAAAAAGCCTGGAGGCAAGACTCTCCCATATAGCTCATCCAATCCTTAACATTAGGAAGGTTTTCCTTATGTGTGATCTAAATCTTCCTTGAAACAATTTAAATGTAGAACCTCTTGTCCTATGTATAATGAACATAGAGATCAGTTTATCCCTTTCCTTTTTTGCAGCAAACTTTGACATGTTCAAAAATAGTGGCCCTTTAGTCCTATGATGTACCCAGCTCTTTTCATCTTTCCATCTTTCCTGTGTTTTTTTAGATCTCTGGTCATTTTTATTTCCCTCTGGAGCCTTTCACATTAGTCAACTGTTGCCTCAAACTGTGAACGTCCAGTGATTGACATGGCTTTAAGTTGGGGCTTTCTTTACCAGGTACTAAGCAGAGTATGAAGTCTATCTCATAGGTTTTACATATAACTAAACTGTTCATAGGTTCCAGTACAATATTTACTTTGTTTTGGTGGGTTGTTTTTTGTTTATTTGTTTTGTTTTGTTTTAAAATTGTTTGGACAGAATTATTCCTTTACAGCAACTCAAGAAAAATGTGGGTCGCTAACTCAGATACAGAAGAAGCTGCAAAATATTAGAAAACATGGATTTTAATGCTTGTCCTTCATTCCCCTTCCCTGCCCCCTGCACAGCTGCTGCAAAGTCTCTGGTTAGTAAGAGACTTTGAGAGCTAATATGCTGTTTAATACAGCTGAGTTTTTTGAAAAAGGGTTTCTCTTTTGAAAAGAAAGTAGCAATGCTGATCCTCCTTTAACTTGCTTTCTGCATACAAGATTACTGCTTCCCTTCCTCTGCCTCTTATAGAGGACTGGGCTGATGCTTCCCTAGCAATCCTAAAACCCTTTTGTGAAGATGTGGCTACTTTTGGAAGATGGTAAAGCTTTATGTAAAACTCAAGCTTCATTAAAAATATACTTTATCTCCAAAGCTTGTGATCTAATACAGTGTAAAGAAGGACAGTGCAGGGTGATACTGTTCAATGGTATTTTTCTGTGCATACACCTTTCTTGTCCTCAAGTCACTTACTGAGTTACTTGACCCTAATCTTTCTGTGCGCTGAACTCTGGCTGAAGTTAATGGGAAAGCTGCATGCAAACTTCCAGGTTCAAGCCCTCTTGCTCTAACAATCTCTCCTACACTTGCAGATTCTGTGATATCATGAAAGCTTTACTGTGCTGTTGCTTTCCTCTTGTAAACAGGATCAAAGACAGCTTGTCATTTTTAAAATTTTACTTAATTTTGGTCTGCTGTCTGGTTTCTGTCATCTCTTTCTATCCTGGCTCATCGTGTACTGCACGTTGAACATTATATCTCATAACACTTCACAGTTTGGTTCCACCATTTCTGTGTGGTACATGACACATTTGAGTACTTTTTCCTATCAGTATGGCATTTTGTATGATATATACTACTGTGCTAAGCTAATTGTGATAAGTCATGCTGCTAGATCCAGTACAAATGTCCCTTTTTCAAAGTTTCTCTTATGCTTACATATCCTTCACTTTCTAAGCATGCAAGTTCTGTTTCCCTAATTGATCTATTTGTATGACAATTTGATAAGTAAACTCAGTTGCCATTTTCTTTCCTGGGACGCAAAAGTACAGGCTTTTCTGGGTGGTACCTGAGAACAATCTTGAATATCTATCACATGGATGATGTAAAGCCTCTAGGTTGTAACTGCCCTAAATGTCTCAGCATCGCAATTGTGAGTATTCAAGCAGTATTTTTTTCCCTTAGCCCTTATTTATAACTTTTTGGCAACAATAAGCAACTGAAGAGAATGCAAACTCTTCTGATCTGAGGAATCCCTCTCAAATCCTAAATTACACTAAGCAAGGTCATTCCTGCATTTCTCAGAAACTCCAGGAAAGTAATTGCAATCATTCAGTCAAAAAGGAATCAACAAAGCCATTTTCCTTGCTTCTTTCACATCTGGATTTAGATTTCTGACTTTCAGAAAGCAGGCAAAACCTATCAGATGAAATAATGGCTCAGGAGAAATAGATTACACTGGGAATTACATGAGCCTAAGTTGTTAGAGGTGGGTGTTAGGGTTTACTCTGAATAACTACAGAATGCTATGCAATGCTGCAGGTGAAAAAAAAAAGATGGTTTTGTATATGTAAGAAGGGTTAACTGAACAAAACTAGTGGATTGAACTTTCTTCTGTACACATCACTATTAAAGGTACTGTGAAGAGATGTCCTCATCTCAAGCAGAATGTGAAAAAAATTCTCTAACGGGGAGAACAGCAAAGCTTACTCTCTTCTATCTACTGAAAAAGTGGTTGAGAGGCAATTGCTGGATTTATTTATTTTTCACTGGATTTAGTTACTTCTCAACAGAAAGGAGTTCTAATAGCTAGATGGGAGGAATAGAGAAGGGCTCAGACTTCTTGACCCACACAAAATGAACCTTTGCATCTGAATGTTAGTTAGAATGAAGTTAGAAGAGCTAAACCATAAATTAAAAAAAATGTAACTTTGTAGCAGTGAGTTTTAAGTAAGATTAAGGCAATTTCTAAAGACAGACAAAGGACCAAGACTACTGGACTAGTTCCACAGACGGCAAGAACTTGGGAAGAACATCAAGCTTGATAAACACCATGAAGCATGAACAAATTCCCCAGTCATTTCATCTCTGCTGAGACTGTAGTGAGAAGCTGGACATTCTCACTAACGCAGCTCCATATTAAAACAGAGATGACGAGTAAACAGATTTTCATCTTCAAGGTCAGAACTTTCCCCCAGGGCAGAACTGGACTCTGGTACAGGTGACCCTCATGGTTTGCTGCTTGCCCACTGTGCCGGATTTAAGTGCTCAGAGGCAAAGGTGGCTTCTCCCTAATTCAGAGTGTCAGAGACTCCTGGTTTTACTGCTATACAAGAGTAGTGCACCTCTGTTTTCTATCATTGCAAAGGCCTGTGGCATTTGTGGTAGCTCTGTCAGCTGATCTCTGTCTGAAGCACTTAAAAGTTAGATCTCAAGGGGGTTGAAATGTTTAAATTTGAGTGAAGTTGCTGGGTTTTCTTAAAGGGGAGAAAGTAATGGCCTGTGATACAAAAGAGGTGACCTTCAGCTCTGATTTTCAATTGTTATGAATTCTTATGCATAGATATTGCTGAGGGAAGGTTTTGGCACAATATGCATTTAATTTAAGAGTCTTGTTTATTCCAATTGTGCAGAGGTGTTCTAGCACAAATGAGTTAAATCCAGAGAAAGTAATTTTAACCAAAGAACAAGATGAAAAGCCAAGTTACATTATAAAGATACTTAAGCAAATGTACCATATTTAATCTACTCTCATCTTAAAGCAACTTTCAATTTTCACTTTCACTTACATTTCTAATGCAATGGTATTTATTACCTATTGCCTACCTTACCAAATGAATAACAATCTCTAGAGATACCTTCTCTCTGATTAGAAAACTCTTACTCTAAAATAATAGATTTATGAAATATACATGAAGAAACTTTTATTAAAATTACATTAATAGCCAAATTCTGCACACAATTACATTTGGCCATTGTGAAATCAATGAATTGCACCAGGATAATAGAGAGCAGAATTTACCCCAGCTGAATAACTGATTAAAAACAATGAAATGAGATATTAATATTGACACTCCCTGTTTGAAACACCCTTGTTCTGTGGACCCAGGATTGATGATTTAGGGCTCTGCATGGAAGGATAAAGCCACTTTGCCAGCCTGCCCTAACAGCAAGACCATATATACTCGGACAAATGGTCTCATATATAACTCCACTTCTGGGAGATAAAAAGGAGGAGAATCTTATTCTCTCCTACTTTGCACCAGGTCGCAATTAATATTCCCCCCACAGTAGCTGATAATACATACCTAAATAAGCTTTAAACCTGCTGGCTCAGGTGCTGAGAGCAATGGAGCTCCAGCAGCATAAAGTTCAATAGAGGCTAAGCACCCAAATATTTACTCAGTCCATTCTGTCACTAGCTAGCTTTGGTACCACTTTTGGGTTGCCTACAATATGAGGCTGGCTGCAGCCCAGCCAGTGGTCTTATTACCTCCAATGCAGAGCTCAGTTTATTAGCCTGGGTAGATCACTGTGCTAATGTAGTATATATGATACCATATATATAGGAAAGTAAAGTGGCTTTAATTCTTCTGCTCTGCAAGCTAGCTCATGTTTCCGTGCTGTATTTTATACTCTGAGGGAATTATATTCCTTATCTGAGGAAAAAAAATCTGGAGCCAATGGCTGTGCTGATCTGTTTGGATATTTAGTTAGGGCTTTGTTGACAGTGTTCAGACTTTCAGGCAGAGGAGCAAAATGGTGCCCATGAGAGATACAAGCTTAGAAAAGGACTCAGAAAGAAAGAGCTGTTTGGGAACACATGGTTCCTAAATGAGCCGCAGTGACAGACAAGTGCTGTCCCCCCTCCCAGTGCCAGCAAAAATGGTCTCAACACTCCCTTCCCCTTCTATTTTGAACTGGAGGGTTATGCTGCAGGAGGGTTTCTGAATCATGTTGGCACTTCTTATCTCCTACAGCTGTGGATGCCAGTATCTTTGGAGAGGCCTAGGGGCCTGTTTTTGCACAACTGCTTTGGATAGATGACCTACCACCCCAACAAACCAGACTGCTGCAGACTCTGCTCTTCCTGACTTGTACCACAGCATCCCTGTAAGTTCTCATACCAGCACCCATGACTAATTAAAAGGAGATGTAAAGACAATGTTTAGAAAGCTGTGTTGCTCACAGTTCCAAAGGTGTTAAATGTCTGCTTCCAAATTGGAGTAACTGTCCTACTGAAGGATAAATACAATAATAAAGAATGGCTAAAACCTGAAAACTGTTAAGAAACAGGGAAGTGTTTGGGTACACTGACAGGCTGGGAAGACTCACACAGAAATAAATTAATTACACTTCAAACAATGCAAGCTGTTCTTCCTAAAGTGTTGGAGACCTGTAGAGAGGAAGGAACTGTAATGAGACAAGACCCTACTCGCTTTCCTTCTGTTTTATTCCTTATTTCCATGCACTTTGTTGGGATGGAGGAAAAAGCTGTGTCTTACTGGGGGAATCTGATTATTCAGCCACTTAATTTTGGCTCCCATCACAGGCAGCAGGTGAGATCAGCATCTGTACAGTTGAAATGGGACTTGGTGGGCTGCAGTGCCCAGAGCCTGGCTTAGGAGTGGCTGAGGCACTCAGTCCCTCTGAGCGAGCCTCCTAGCTGGGGTTCCGCTGCAGATACCCACAAACTGAATATTTGCCTCTATGGTACCCTGTCAAAGAGGTATATTCTCTGAAGACCACTCCAGGTGTGCTACATGAAGTGGCAGGAAAGGACTGGGGAACAGGACCCCCACATCTCTCTCATTGTGTATACTGAAAGGAGCAGCTGGATTTAGATGCCTCCTTCCCTCTGCAACTCTTCTTATCCACACTGAAATCACCGAAGCAATAATATGTTGTATGTCTGAGGACTTCAGAATGGATGCCCTATTATTTCTCTCTTTTGTTTTGTTATAATACATGTGACCTTCAACTGCTTTCACACACTTTTCACTCTGTAAAGAAAATACCATGCTGAATGGCTTAACTGTGATTTCAATATAAAACCGACCAACAAAAAGAGCATTTGGGACAAAAGCAACAATACGGGCAACGACATTCAGAAGTGTTAGGAGTAAATCTAACTGCACAGAAAGCAGAGTTCAGCTAAGTGTTACTGCCAGAAACCATCTTCTGTTCTCTATGAAATGAAGCTGGAAAAGAACTAAATCGAGTACTGAAACTCACTGGGTACATAAAAAAACACTGGGAGAAAGGGGAATGTACCTGCTCTGGAGGACTGCAGACACCTGTTTTGCATCTGTGCATATTTGACAGATGGGATGGAGAAAGACCAGTCTTTCAGATGGTGTAAAAGCATACAGTGATTTGCCTGTGCGGAGGATCTGCTCCATGGCCTGTGCTTAATTGTCCCAGGCAACACTTTAGGAAGTAATCAGATAGTCCTTCATATCTGATTTTGACTGTACACCTGGAGGAAAATGCTGTAATTCCTCCTTTTTGAAATGTATATCAATAAAGCACCCATCTATTCTAATTTGCTTCTGTATCTTCACCTGCTCTTCTTTCTCAGTTTTCCTGCCATTTGGATTAGTTTTACTCCTAATGGATGGAAAATGTTGCCTGGCTGTGCTGAAGGAATAGGGAAAGCTCCCCCCCCTTATTTTTCTGAACAATGTTATGCTGAGACACACAAGTTGCTTTCAGATGCAAGGCGTGATGCATAAGCCAATGCTTCATTTGCATGCTGAGGAAGTTCTGAAAGCCTGCTTGTTCTCCGCTTGGATCACAGTAATATGCATGAGTGAGAGAGGAGGATAATAACCAGTAGAAGGAGTTGCTTTTATTAACATGTAAATGCTTTTGCATTTTTTTCTTTTAGATGAAAAATTTGCTTTTCCTTTGCTTATGTGTGGGAAAACATGCTTTTTGTTTGTGTTTCAACTATTAAAGATAGGAGGAAAAGGATTTAATTTTGATTTTTTTTTTTTAGTTAGATAAAATCCAAAAATGTCCATGTGGGTTTGACAGGAGACATTAAATGCTCCCACAGAACTTATGGTTTTCCTGACGGCTGCAGTGAATAGGGACCTTGATATTTACCTCAGATTGATGCAGAGACTTGTGTTTAAAGCTTAGCCTCATGTCGGGTTGTGCAGCCTGTGCTCAGGCTTGCCTTTAAGTACATCAACCCCATTGGCCTCTGCTGTGTACGCTATCGAGCATCCGTACCAGAGCGACACTTGAGGTGAGGTGTGTGGCAGTCAGCCGGTCACACCACCCTGGCCACCTCGCGCGAACAAACACTTAAAGGAACCGGTCCTTGTTTGAGGAGGGGGTTTCTTTGTTTGCTTGCTTGTTTGTTGGCTTTTGTAAACTACAGAAATTCAGGAAGGATTTCAGGCCGGCAAGGGGAGGAACCATTGAAATGTCACATTCTCAGAAATCTTCATATATGGGGCATAGGAGAACAGTGGTTGCTATCCCGGTCAGCTTCACCAAATATGCATGTTTTTCTTCCTGAAATCCAGGAAACATACAGTGAAGGAGGTATTTTGCTTTATAGAGAAAACACAGGACCAAGGAGCAACAGACATAAGTAGCAAACATTCCAAAACTAAGTGCTCAGGAATCAGAAGGAATTAGAATACCTTGTTCGTCTATAGTTTGCAGCAGGAAATGAATATTTATGTCTCAAATGTTATGTTAAAACATTCTTCCTTAATATGTATTTATATACAACCTTCCCCAAAAAGTCTGTCTTCAAAAGCAGCAGGCGCTGACATCCTGTCTTGCCAAAAACACAACATCTCATCAGATGCTCAGAAAGAATTTACACGAGACTTTGTGAAGTGCCTAACAAATAGCAGGCATTCTACTGAAGAAAGCATCGGCATTTCAAGATGAAGAAGTAAATCTGTTCAGTGCTTTAGGAGTTTGAAGTGACTTTAAGAGTTTAAAGTGACTTCTTTAAAAATGTAGACTCCCAGCCTAATGTTTCCTCTGGACCCCTCTGGCTAACAAATGACTTGTTTGTAACATTTCTAAATATAGATTCAGGTAACTCAGATTAAATCTCATTCAAAACTCACTCTATTTCTAAGCAAAAATAATAAAGATTGTATTGTTCTTTGTATGAAAAGAAAGCCTCTGAAAAATTACTTATTAAAGTGAATGCACTCATCATTTTCATGTAATCTGAATATATCATCCTTTTTCCAAATAAACAACAGAAATTTTTTTTGAACACTTTTGTCTTTTCTGCATTATTATTGACAGCCCAACTTTATTCATCTAGGAAAGAACTAGCACCTCTGGCAGAGTTTCTTACATTTGTATTCTTTATTACCTACAACAGTAACATCCCTTTCTTTTCATTTGATTCTTTTTCTGTTTCCTTAATCAGTTTCCTGAACCTTCTAGCTTCTAAATTTATATCCATTTCTGTCATGTTGCCCTTTTTTTTTCATTACCCTCCCCCCACTGGAGTTCACATGCACAGTTCACAAATATATTTTAGCTTTTGTAGGTGCTTTTATTCTGTCTGCTAAAGTCAAGTTGTTTTATAACTAATGTCACCTAATTTTTCAGCTGTGGGATGGTAGCTTTTTGGCCATCAAATAAAATATTTAATCAGTTCTCCCAAATTATTCATACCTTTTTCTAGTTCTGTCAGCCTATAGTTGTTTTCAACTTTATGAACCTGTCTCTTTTAAATCACCAACCATATTTATTAGTGATTTGAACTTTTTTTTCGGTCTGCATGTAATGAATGTAATTAAAACATGATGACTTGCTCCTAAAAAATCTTTGTTTTTTGTTCTTAGATCAGTGCCCTTTTATCTGCCAAGATGAAATCAAATTTATCCTTCCATGACACTATTTTGTGAGTTTGGAAATTGTCAGTATTTTTTTTTAGAAATTCCAAGGTAGTTTTTGTACTGACAGATCTCTGATATATATCACTTACATCGCGATGTCAACTCCTCAGCTTCTTTTCCCTTATATAGGACAAGGAGGTTTTTCAGGAGCTGTTGATACTGTTCTGAAATGTGATATGATGGAGGGAGCTGTTGGTGGCTTGTGCCTCACCTTGCACCATATTGGGTAGGAAATTGATCCATAAACCTTCAAGATCTGACTTGCACAGGGCTTTGTCAGTGTCTCAGACATGAGTATTTTGTGGAATTTGAGCAGGGTATATAAAATTCTGCTGTTGTCCCTTGTGCTACAAACCCTGATCTGTCATATAGCCTGTTCCTTAGTGATGGGTCCCTGCTGCCTTGAATCTGCAACAGCGACGTTTTCCAGATATGTTTTTTTTCCAAACTTCCCTCCTGTATGTTATGTGAAGTCACTGTCTTCCTTTCTGTCCTTCCTTCATCTGCCTGGTTCCAAAACATGGCAGGCAAATGATTTATATATAAATTCTCGCTGCAGAGTCTCATTCCCTCAGTAATCTGGGAAGGATTAGCTACTTGATGATTTCAAGCACTGATGCTGATCAAAGACCAGCTAGTCACGGCCAGATGGGTCTCACAGAAGCACCGACAAGCTGATCAGTAAGCCTGATGGGAGATCGAGAAACTGTCCCCATAGCCTTCCCAGAGGACAAAACCTGAATAGATAATGCACACAGACGCATGCATGCAAATACTTTTCAACTCACCACCTTCAATCTTTGAGCACAGGGTCTGCAGCTAACCCTTCCGAAACTCCCATGTTAGCTGCTCTGTTTGCCAGGCTCAGCTGTTTCATTCAGCTTTTTGATTCTGTGTAAAGTTATTTCAATGGCTAAACAGAAGGAACGATTCATGCAATGCCCTTCTGGATTATTGCAAGTTATGAACTGTGAGTGATGGTGCAAACAGTAATATACATGTATCATGCTGAAGTGAGAGATGGTCCCGGTGATCACAACAGAGAGGCAGAGGATAAACAACCACCAGAAGTAACCTTGCTGGCTGAAAGAAACGTCTGATTTCTACTAAAGCCAAAAGTACAAAAGAACGTTTTCAAGTTTTCTGAAAGACAGATGGAAATGTCTTAGGGAACTTGACGCAAAGCAATTATGGATGCTCAAACACAACAAAGATTTTGAACATGAAAAGAGAATACTAAAAGGATTTTTATACTTGACAGTTCATTTCATTGTATTCTCTTTTTATATTAAATTATTAAAGAGAGATATATCAATGTGTGTATTTTCAGTCCCTTTTTGCCAGTTTAGCTTATTGGAAAAGTTTAACATTTCCCAGCAAAATATCTTCATACTATTTCACAAATGTTACAATTTGCCAAGTTTTTCCCCCAGTAAATTAATATTGGTCGTAGCCTTTGATGGGCTACTCTTCCTCTCTCAAATGAAACTTTCTTCTTAATTTAATAGAGTCTTGACAGTGGGATACAGATAAGAGAAGCTGCCAATTGTCTTTGAAATATCTTTGAACCCTCATCTGTATTATATCACTGAATTCAACAGCACTGTGATTTTCAGACAGGTTATGTTTCCAAGAGCTTTAATTGTATATTAGAATAAAATGGACATGTAATTCTAGTACTGGTGATTCTTTCCTGTTACTGAAGGTAGTTAGAAATGTGCTGGAGCTTTGAGGGTTACAAATCAATTAATACGCCACTTAATGATTCCGAATTTTTAAGTTCTTATGGATCACTTTATGTAAAATAATATATAGACAACTGTTCTAAACTATTCACATGGGCCACTGCTATAATGGATTGTCAGGGACCCCTTGAGAGAAAGCAAGTCACCCCTCTTCAAGGTAAGTGCCTAAGTTAAGAACACTAACATTTACCTTGAAATACCCATCTCTCTCCATTGAATGTAGAAGCAGCTTGGAGACTAGCTCAGCCAAGAGCTAAACATTTCAATTGCTAAAATTAGGCGAGAGAAATCCCACTGCAGGAGCTCAGGCTTGCTGCACAGTCAATGAAGAGGCAGGAGACAAGAGTCTGAGTTAGGAGTTGGTGTCTCTCTGTCAGCTGTGTAGAGACTTCACAAGTCTCACTTAAGCACCTACATGAGAAAGTGTAATTTAAATGCCTGGAGTGGGATACTTATGTGATCAAAACACTTAAGTGCTCTACCAGAACTCACAAAGAGACTTCCAATGACATACTGTGCTTGCAAGACAGGTTTGCTATACATATATGTACAGAACCACAATAGAGTCAAAATCAACTCAAGCTGTCATGTGATACTACTGTGGGGACTATCATCTGCTCTTGCTCTCTCTATGAGTTCTTATCTTCTGGCTAAATGCAGATTATGTGCAGGAACCAAAACTTTTAATTGTCTCGAAGGTGTTGTGTACTTTCCTGGCACCATGATAATATGCAAGGACTTGCATGCTGCTAAAATATGTTGATACTGCTAAATAGTATTTTAAAATTTCTGTAGGAAGTCTGCATGTAGGTGCTTCTTACAGGCACTCCCCTTAACAGTTCTTCACTGTTAACATGGCTCTAAGCGAGAACAAAAAAGATCTTGTTTTAAATTTATGTTTTCTTTTCCTAGCATCCTGACCAGCTGCAGCGTCTGTTTACTGCCTGACAAGCACTGGGAGTACTGGAGGAGCTGCTGAGCCATCAGCAAGAGCTGGAAAAGCTGGACATTACTGTGACTCAAGACCTGATGTGTGTTCCCTGTGGGAGCACAGCAGAAATTTTGGTTGGGATGTGTAGTATTTGCAGAAACTATATCATCAGGGAAAAAAAGGAAGTTTACAAGATGCGAGTTAAAATCTCTCTGTCTTTACAAAGTTGTTTTGCTGGCTTCACTAGGAATTAATTGCATGACTAAAGTGATCTGGTCTTTTTTTCCCTAAGTAAACCACTTTCAAATGACTACCAGTTATGGGTGCTACCTTTGCAGTGAAAAGAAATACTGCAGCAACATAGGTGAACCCATCTCACCTATAAATGAACTTCAGCATTGAATTAGGATGTTGGAGGGGCAATATGCAACATTCCCTTCCCTTCCCTTCCCTTCCATAGAGCTGATATATATAACCCAATCTAGAACACTGTTTTGTTGTTTTGCTTGTATTATTCACTTTTTACAAATTAAAAGAACAATGGAGCTATTTGGTCCAAGGAAATTTCCAAGTGAGTCTTTCCTAAGCAGACTTGAGTACCAGAGGCTATGAGCACAGACTTTTTACATACTGATTGGTGTATTAATCCATATTTATTATTATTATTTCATAAATTTTGAAATCTGCAGTCATATATAATTCAGATAAATCTTCAACTGAAGTGAATAGAAGTTTAGCCTGTGTAACAAATGGGTAATAAATGAATAAGACCTTCAGGATTTGGCATGCTAATGATTATAATTTAACACTACTATAGCTCTTTCCATCTTCAAAGTGCTTCACGAACATTAACCATTCCAATTAATTTCATTTAGAGATGTTCCTACTGTATCTTTACCTCTGCTGAACACTGTAGTACACTTACTACTGTATTGTAATTCAAAGGTTGTTATGGTGAAGATTTTGACAAGAACAGAGAATCCCTTGTGAAAATTTGCAATTGCGTTAATTACATCAGAGATCGGATGTCAAGATTATCCTTGAAAAAGATCCTAGTACATACCATAGGTGTACCAAGCTTCTCAGTAGAAGCTAGGTTTGGTCAATCCACTGTTTTTCTGGCATGTGCCTGCTGTAGGGTTAAACAGGTTTGATAACTTACAGAATTGATTGAAACCCATGTTAATCTCTGGCTGAGAAAACACAGATGAGGAAACAAAGAACCCAAGTAACTATCCTGCCACTACCAGTCAACTTGTCAAAGGCAGATAAAGTAGGACAGCAGAATGACATATGATTGTAAAACAGTGAGGCATCTGTGTTTCATAATTTCCCTATCCTGAGATGCATTGTTAGTCTATCTTACTGAGAGTTACAAAAGACAGTTTAATAGATGCAAATCAGTTGTTTGATAGATTTGCCCAGCTTCCTCACAGTGGGGAACTGGCTGTTAGTTTTGGGCCGTCTTTTTGCAGGCCTCTTGCACGTAGTGGGGGTAGACTCTGAGTGTAACTGCTGGTACACCCAAGGGTACAATAGATGCCCTTCTGTTGAGCCTTACCTCCTGTCTGAACAGCTTTTCTTCTTGCTGTTTTCTCAGGCAAAGCAGTAAGGACTCACTTCTTGGAAGCTGGGCACACTGACATTGTAAGTGCCTATGTTGGGACACCATGGAAGTGTCCGTAGGGAGATACCCGTGAGCCTTGGAGTAACTGTAAGCATCTTGTGTGTGGACAATGTCATTTGAGTGTCTAACAAGAGTCTAAAGAGAACAGTACAGTTTTGCAGGTGCAGTAATTGACAGTACCTGCAAAAAGAACACTGGTATTAAGAAGAATATGATAAGAAGGTAAGCATCTAGATATGTGAGATATCTAGAAAACTTGCCAACAGAAAAGGACTTTTGGGCAATGGCAGTATTACTGACTGAAGGAAGTCCAGAACCCCAGTGTCAACAGACATCTACTTTCTTCCCAGTTACACTGTTTAGCATTAGCCATCACAGGCTCCCTGGAAAGTTCTAGTTGGAGGGCTACAAAATGGAGCAATGGAACAAGTTAACAATCTGGGGGTGATGACAGAGCCAGTGCTCAGTCTCCATCCCAGATATCTCATTTCTCTCTCAGTTTCAGCTGAACCCTACTGAATAACTCCATCTCTTTATAGCAAGCCCAAATATTTCCCTGGAAATTGAGAATGTCATTACAAGCTGGAGGATGACTTGAACTTTTGAGATAATTTTGTCCTCTATAGAAATAACAGCTCTGGTCTCCACTGATTTATTTCAATACTATATCGCGCAGACATCTGTAGGAAACAAAATCTGAATTTAACACAGTTTTTTAATTATACAGTGGCATTTAGCAGATGATTATATTCCTGAAATGGTCAATTCAAAATAAGGAATAATTAATTTAATTATTGATTATCACTATTAAATGATAGATGTTTCTGGAACAGCTCCTATAGACTTATTATATTTCTTGAGAATTCTATTATTTTAATTGCTGTTCCTTTTCTTTTTTTCCCTATCACTGTTAAACTCCCTAACTGATGGTGGACACTGTGGTCAGGGATCTTAGGCTTCTGTATTTGGGACTCTGTTCATGATTTAACACCACAGTGGATTTTTTCTTTTTAATTTACTGACACTTATTAGTTTGCAGAATATGACTAAATCCCAGTTTTTGATGTTATATAAATTTCTTAATATATCTACCATTTCTTCTGAGTTTCTGGATGTCTCTGAAGTGTGTTTTTTATGTAAGCGTGGTTTTAACCAGCAGTATGTAGCCCTTTTGCACCGCTACACACATTTTTCCAATAAGCCCTGTCGCAGTTAAAGATCAAATGACAGCATGGAGACTGATTTTTAATCACAGATATATGCATTTTTATGAATTGCATTACTTCCTTGCTTCATGGGAGCAATGAAATAGGCTGAGACAAACGTCAGGTGAGTCAGTGCAATAGTCCCAGCTGGATGGTGCAGAGTCCTGGGGCTGGGCTATGTTGTCTCAGGGTTCCCCAAAGTCTCTCAGGTTCTTTTTACTAGGTTTTATCTGGGGCCTGTGCCCCTAGAGTCTTTCTGTAAATTCTTTATTTTCCCTAGTTACAGGACTAGGCAGAGAATACCTCCCTGGTGATTCATCCCTACATATACCACTGCCATTTTCTGACTTGCCATAGACACTGCTGGTGTTCACAAACAGCCCCTGTTGTTGATACTGACACTTCTGGACAAGTTTGAAACTTCTTGATTTTCATCAGGTTGTTTGTGCAACTTGGCTTTTTATTTTTCTTGAGCACACAGAAACCATTCAAGGTTGGTTTTTTTTTTTTTGGAACAAGATGTTCATTTACTTCTGAAACAGAAAGTCAGTTAAAGTTCACGTGCTCATGCTAACAGCTCTACTACCTAGCTCCAACCCATGGTGACTGCTGCAAGACCTCAGAACAAGACTTGCTGCTGCCAACAAGTTGTTGAGAAGTTGCATGTCTTGCCTGACGCCACAGGATAAAAAGGCAACAGAAAACTGGAACTTGGGATTGATGTTCTGCAGTTGATAAAGTACAACACAAACAGAGGAAAAGGGTCAAAAGGTTGAAATACACCTGCATGCTCTGGGGATCCCATGACTCTGGGGGAGTCAGTGCTGTGGTACAAAATAGAGAGATCAGATTCCATACTGTTGTGTAGAGTGACTTTAAAGCAATGAATTTGATCTGTGATAGTATTTTTCACACTCCGCTCAATTTGCTTTCACCAAGAATTTATCCTCAGCTTCTTAAGGGTTGTTCTCAAGACCTACAGAGCATCTTGAGCAAATGAAGCATCATCCCCAGAGATCAATCAGTCCAGCTTTACTAGCACTTAGTACACTCCCTACCATTGCCCCTTCAGGATCCTGAGATGATTGGTATTTTAATGTTTCACCCTGGTTCCTCTGAAGCTGTGATTTAACGTGTAGAAAATACAGTGCAAAATTATGTTAAAACTCTCATAAAAGGTGTTTGCTGTACCTAATTGTCATAAGTCATTCTATTAAACTGCTGAGGAATATTAACAAGGGACATGATAATATCACCATATAAAATTCATATACATTTTTGGGCAGTTATAAAATGTGTTATAATTATTTAATAGCTTTGCAACTGATTGTGTTTGATAATTAACTACTGTGGGTAAGGAACTGTGCTGTTATTTCAACTATCTGAAAAAGACAGAACAGCCTCAGTTTAGCCTGTCAATTACCCATGATAATGATCAGGTGGCTAAAGTGTATTTTTATTCCACCCCTCACTAAAGCAAACACAAAGCATAGGTAGCTTACATATTCCAAATGTGCTTGGTATTTTTGTCTCCACAAACATATAGATCAGGGACTGGATCACCCTTCAGAAATAGCAGAAATAGATTTTATAATCCTCATTACCTGTTAGTTAATCGCAAGATTTGTGAAGGACTGAAGAAATGGGTGGAATAGTATTGGTAGTATGACATATGAGTCATGTTTTCTGAAGTATTTAGTCAGATGTTTAGGTGTTAAGTCCCACCATGGTCAGTGAAGCTCCCTGCTTTTACACCCTGCAAATAAAAAAAACCCACTGGTACCTCCAAGGAGACCTGGAGAGAATTCAGACATCAAAATGTGCAACCTGAAAATCCCTGCTCAGCTCTCATCCAAACCTAAAAAAAGCCTCACAAGCTGCCTCTAGAGATGCCTCAGTTTTTAAACTTTAAACTCTCTGAGAACCTTATGTTCTGCTTCTGTGCCTATCCAGAAATGCTCAGTCTGGAGAGGATGGATGAAAAGTGCTTAGTTCTCTCTAAGTCCACACAGACGTACTCCCTGCTAAGAGGCTAAGCCTGATCAAGTTCTTAGAAAGTGCTTAAGGCATGTCTAAGAGATATCTATGACAAAAGTAGAGCAGTGGAAGTGGTTTTCTTTGAAAATGTGCACGGAATCGCCTCATGTCTGAGCATTCATCCAGCTGTGGGAGACACTGATTCAACTCAGTTCTCCAGCTGAAGCGATTCAAGCTCACCTTCTGCCCTCCACCCCTGAAAAAAGGATAGAAGTTCTTGGTATCCTCTTACCTCTAGACCTCAGATGTGACTGAAAGATCATTTAAGATAAGAAATTCTCATCCTGAGTGTAGGCCTGAAAGTTGAAATCGATGATAAATAAAAGTAGAGGGATGCCTGATAATGTTTACTTGCACTTTGGTGCCTAATTCATTTTGACAGCCTATTTAAAATGGTTGAAGAACTGCTTGTATGGAAGAACATTCCTCTTGCAATGCCATCTTATTGCAGGTGCTTCTGATTTCAAGTTCTCTTGTCAAGCTAATGGAGACATTCTGGAGTGGATATCTCAGCTGCAGATTCATGGCTCCATCTCTACATGTTAGAAAAGCTGACATTCGGAACATAAAACCAATTTGAGGTGGACAAGTATAGGCACGTGTTTCAGGGAGGAAAGAACTATTTAGGGATAATGAGCTCCCTGTTTCCTTTTTGCAAAAGAGCTAAAGTGTAATGGCTGGACAAGATGGAAGCTGTGTTTCTTCTTGTCTGTGTGCACAGTTTGTATTTTTTTGAGTCACTGTTAAGGTCACCTAGTATGCAATGGTGCCTATTTTAGCTTGCTATCTGCTATCAAGTAATTAAATAAAATAAGCAATACTAGATTATTGAATAAAGATCTGACAGTAAACAGCCTAAAACCCTACTCTACCTCTTTACACCTAGCCCTGCCACCAGCTACTTCTTACAATGGATCAGATTTCTTGATAATATGAGCTGATCATTTTTGCTTCTAGGGCTTTTTCTGAAAGGATTACATTTTGCCTTGCACTTGCTACCTGACCAAAGCCGGTGGAGAACCTCAGGACAGAATTCAACCAAAGAAATAAACAGGGTGATAAAGTCCTTCATCCACCACCATCAGGGATGTTCCTTTGCATGACACTTTTCTGGGGGACCATTTCTGTAGCTGAACCCAGCACTAGTTCCTTCTCTGCCTGCCCGCCAGCTCAGCTGTGATTCAGCCCAATAAACTAAAACTGAGACTTTAAAGCAGCTGACACAGCCCTTTGCAACAGGAGAGGGAGCTCTCACAACACCGATGGAAAATTTTTGAGGGTGCTGTTTACCCAAGCCAAGCAGAGGATAGAAGCTTGTCTGTGTTTTTATCAAGGAGGAAGGAGGTGCACGCTCATGTCCCTGTATTAGCTCACAGGAGACTCTCATGGTTTAGGTTGCCTACACCACAAAAAAGACTTGGGATTTGAACATCTTTAGGAACAACAGGCACCCACAAAAACAAAACCTGCAAATTGTTTGGGCCCTGTATATGTTGTAATTAATGAGAAAGTGTCCACATGTAAGAAAGAAGTAAGCCCATGACTTTCCTCCTGGCGTCAGCTGAGCTGCTCCACTGCTGCTGGTCACCATGGCACATGAGTGTCCTAGGTGAGGTCCAAGAGGGCAGTGAAACACAAATGAACCCCTCAGCTCATTGACCTTGTTTTGGGAAAATTTACTGAGGTGACACTAGCAGAACTGTCACTTGCTTTCCTTCATCCCCTAATTTCCTCCAAAGCCCCCACTGAAAGGCTCATTTTGCCTTTCCAGATTTATGTGCCATGTGCCTACATAGATACAGAGTTAACATAAAATGTTAATTAGTGTTTCCAAAAAACTAATGTACTCCAATACCTCTTTTTCAAGAAAAATGAAGAAATAAGTTATTTTATTTAGTCAAAAGTTCTTAACTTCTATGAATCTTCTCATAGATTTTATATCTAAATATTCCAAGAAAGCAACAGTCCATGTTCTGCTTTCAGACACTGGCAGAACCTTTTCTGCAATCAGAAATCTCTGTGCCCTTAAAATACCTGTCAGTTGTGAGCTAACTTTGATCTGTAATTGTTGCAGTACCTTCGGTTTATTAAGTAACAGTATTTTTATCACTGTTTAATATTTGTGAGACTATACATTGGTTGGAACAAACAGCTAGCTTTTCTTAGAAGCTGTCAATCTTTCTGTAAAATCTTTATTTTCTGGAGATGTATGTTAAAGACCCTAGGTGCTTTGGCAACCTGCAAGGAAACAGATGTGCACCTCTTTGCTCTTCTTTGCCTACATCCTTTCTACAGAAATTTTCTTGCACAATATAGACATTATTCCTTTTTGCTTTTTATTTGTGTGCTCAAATGAATAAGATAATAGTGACAGCACAGCCACAGGGAAAAGAAAACATAAAAATGTGTAAAAACTGATCCTGCTCTCACTTGGGATGATGTAAAAACCAAGCTTATCCATTTGCTGCAGCAAGCATATTGCTGTCTTAGGCCGTAAGATTGCGCCAAAATCAGTGTACGTTGAAGACTGTGTCAAAGGACACCATTATTGGTGTCAATGAGGCTTTCCTTGGTTACCAGGGCTCTTTTGTGGGGAATGCCAGTATAATTTCCAGAGGCCAAGGAATATGCCACTAGAGAAAGAAAGAAGCTGAAAGACTCCAAATACGAATTTGAAACTAACCCTTTTCACTTGTCTTCTATGATGGCAGGAAGAGCAGTGAGTCATAATCTGTCATAAATCTGAGGAACATTGAGTGAAGTCAGAGGGATTCTTCAAACGGACATCAAGAACACAAACTTTTTGTAGATTTGCAAACTACACAGAAATGTGATGAAAATGGTGTACAACCTGATGAGAGACAGAACCACATTTAAACAAAAACCCAAAGCAACAGAACATCACTGTTGTGACTAATGCTAACTGTCAGGTAGTTTTGACTAGGTCACCACTTTTCCAGCAGACGGAAAACTCACTGAGGGATGCGGTTCTCGTTGTCCTAGTGACACAGCCAACTTGTGAAACCGCTTTGACTTAAGAAAATGCTACAAAATTACAAGTAGTGTAGTTTACCAGTAGTGCAGAAGTCAGAGCAGTTGGTTGAAATGTGAAAGATAGTGTTATCAGTATCAGTTCCTTCTTCTATCTAAAAGGTTTGAATCCTTATCAGAAGTTCCTAAATGCCACTCCACTAGGGATTTCCTAATGCTGTTTCATCCTGTAAAAATAGTTAAATACAGGCTGGAGCAGGGATTGGAATCTGTCTCCTGTGCTGGTGAGCTGTTCTCTGGCTGAAGTTGCAGACTCATTGCTTTGCTATTTCTCTCAGTAAGTGTTTATATGTGGTATATATGAAGGATAAGAGCATCAGTAAGGGAAGGATGAAACCTCATTTCAATGAATGTTTTGTCCTCTCAGTTGAGGACTTCCCTGGAAGTGGAAAAGCCTGATTCAGACCTTGTTCCTTCAAGAAGAGGTTCTGAAAGCAAGGAGAGTTCTTCATTGCTGGGTACTGAAGATGTAACTCTATAAAATACATCACTGGTTTATAACTATCTAGCCAGGAGAGGAAGACACTCACCTCTGGGGAGTGGAGCTACAGTCCCTACTCCAATGTGTGCTTACTTGACTCTGCAAGAACAAGATTGCCCAATATTTGTCCAGCCTCATGGATAATGGTGTTTTTAGTCCAATTAGAAGGGAGCTGAATCTGTATCATCCGTACTCTTGACCTACACTCACAAAACTTAAGTTTTGAGTAAAAGAGAGATTATAATATTTTCTGATAATTTTCTAAATTTAGATCATCATCACCTTTATTTCTTACAAGCTCTGAGAATGAGCTGCTTGGTGTTAATGAAATGACAATTTGGTAAAGAAAAATCCAAACATTTTAAGTCAGTTTCTTCTGGAGCATTTTTCAAATTCTTCATTTTGCCAACCAATTATAAAAAACAGTGATTTTTATGGCTTTAGTTTTTATCAGGCTTTACAATTCTTCCACACAGACACTCTTAGAAAAGGGGGCTTAACCTCCTACCTTGTCATAAAACTGATGTCTAATCTTAAAGTAGAGAACCAAGCAACAAAACTGATTGAGGAACTGAGAAAGTAAAATGTGGAGCAGGTGAAAGATTAGAAGTTACGTAGGTTTAAAACTGATTGTTAAAAGGGAATTTATTGAACCTTATAAAATCCTCAATTGCATGCATAATGTCCGTGTGTTTTACCATTTCCTTTAATATATACTAAAGAATTATAAATATGTAACAGATGTTAAGAAACACATTTTCCATACCGAGAATCATAAGTACATCTTCCTGCAGAAAGGTTGTTGGAAGTTTCTAGAGGGAGTAAAAAATTCTAACCTGTGTTTTATCTGTGTGGAAAATAGAGGTGGGAAGTTTTGGCCATTAAAGTTTGTATTAATTTCTGAACTGCAAAAAACACCTCTGCCTACTGGATCACTTAGTGAGATAGAGATGTTCAGTTCTGGAAGAAATAGGTGATCATTCTGGAATTGCAGCAGAACTGGACTGTGGTGAGTGCTGAGCCATACCTGGTCCCTGTGAAGCCAGCAGAAAGGGAAAAAATACTCCCTGCAATCTTTTGAGACAGTCTTTTTTATTTGTCTTCATATATTTGTTTTTACTTTCATAATTTCTTTACTAATCTGTCTGAAATTCTTTTCTAGCTATCCCCTAGGTTCTGTGCATTTGGAGATCTTAACAGTATCCCCAAGATGGCATTTTCTAAACATGGAAAGTTGTCTTTGAACTGCCTATCTTTACCTCTCATTCAAAAATGTTGTTCAGACCTGTTTCTGAGGAGATTCACAGAAGAATTCTGCTGACTGATGAACTCTATCATGTGGTCTTAGGGTATGAAAAGAGGAAGAACTTTTGGGGAAGAATGTAATGGTCTGTAAGATGGAAAAGAAGTTACTCCCAAACAACTGCATATTCTGTGAAGGTAGGTAAATACCTCTTCAGGCTGATTCAGTCCACTTAGGAGTTAAATTTTTCTCCAGAGTTATCTTTCTCTCTCTCTCTTCACCATGTTTGTAGCCCCATGGCACAAAAACTTGTCAAAAAGCCTAAATCTGAGTTCATTTACACTAAAATTAATTATTCAGATTTATGCTATTGTAACATAAAAAAGAAATTGCGGTAATCAATACAGTATTTCCAAATGAAATTATGACGTAATTTTGCTTTCTGTTATGACAGGGTAAACAAGGAGAGTTTTGATAGTAATTTTAGTGGAATTACTATGGGTTTTTAATGGTTTAGATGGGACTGATTAGAGTCTGTATCTCAGGGACAGGTCATGTATGTGTATTTTAAATAAAAAAGGATGAAATATTGTATCTCAATGTCATGTCTATGTTGAGGATTGAATGACCATGTAATTAGACTTAGATATCATATTCCCTTTACTTAAACCATCCTTTACGGGCTAATTTCTTCTTTACTGTTGCTACCATTGGATTATTTCCCAGAAGCTTGCTTTATAGACTGGTGTGTCCAGTACTCAATACCCTGAGATGCTGCTGTGAAAAATACACAGTTTAAGACAAAAAATTGGTGCAATCTATGTGTCTATAGATGTTAGTCAGAGGTAGACATTAATATATCTTTTCATCCTTTGAACTGGTTTAATGTAACACTGTCTCAGTCCAGAAATATATCACAATAGTAAAATAACACTGTGCCTGCGGGTGTATTGATGGAGCATAGTCCTTTGGACAGAGTGCAGTCTTAACATGCTTATATCTCTTATAGCATCCTGCCAGTTTGGAGCATGGACAAAAGACACTGGATCTATGCATCCATCAATAAAAGGCATGCACAGTGAGGTAAAGGCACTCAGCATGGAAGCCAAGACATGCTCTCCACCTCTATGTGACTGTGGGAGAAAAGGATCCTGCTGGCAAAGGCGGCAGACCAAGCAGTGTCATTATGGACCATCTCAGACAAAATGATCCATAAAGTAACATTGAAAAGCAGAATTCCTTATTTTATCTGATTCCATCTACAGCAATTCCCCACCATTCTCCCTTAATGCAAATGCCATTTGCTTCTGTAATATATTCCTCTTTTTAGTCCAACTCCTTGTATTTATTAACCAGATAATCAATCTTTACCATGCAGCCAGTTCCATGATTGCAAATCCTACAGGTTCTCAAAATGGCTATAAAGTAAAACTCTTTTAAGAGCCTCAGGATGGTGACTCGTTGCATAAAGCAGATTACTCCTGTCTGAGGTTTCCAGGAAATTTTTGTATTCCACTTATTACCTGTCTTTGAAATGAAAACATCAAGATAGTTTATCTCTGAAATGCTACACTCCACAGTATACGAGACCGAAACCTTAATAGCATCATGAATTTCATATAAAACAACAATACATTTTTCCAAGATAGTTTTCTCCCAATTCCACATCATGAAATTATAGTCAATAAACTTATACACCATTGCACCATATAAATGCATTAAAAACCTTGATTGACTGAACTAATCTTTTTTTTTTTTTAAATAGGTTGTAAATAAATAAGCATTGTGCAGGATACAAACCTTGACTATATGCCTCTTATGAAGAGACAGGTCCAGTCAGGCTCTGAGATTTAAGAACAGTGTAAGTGAAATGTTAATGGGCAGAAAGCACTCTTGAGGAACCCCACAAAGCACAAGTAATCCAAGCAGTCCTTAATGTTCTTATCTGTTGACTATCTTTTTTTGCCACTTAGGTCTCAGCAATTACTTGGTCTTCAGCAGAGCTACAGGGAGGTGTAGATTTAAACTATGCATAGGCGTAGAGGCGTGAATTCCTTCTACTCAATTTAGGTACCTTGCTGAGATGCTGGAATTAGATATCTGGTAACCCTAAACTCTATAGTCAATGGAGACAGAAACCTCCAGAGGGTGATTCACAGAATCAGAGAATCACAGAATATTAGGAGTTCGAAAGGACCTTGAAAGATCATCCAATCCAACCCCCCTGTCAGAGCAGGATCACCTAGACTAGGTGATTCAGCTCTTAAGTGGACATAATTATCCTTTGGTGGTCATTGTCCGTCTGTATTTACTGCAGAGAAAGCCTTGACCATGTAAGTAGTGAGAAGCCCTCCCAGTCTTTATCTTGTCTAGCCCCCTTTTAGAGGGGCATTGTGGTGCTCACTTGCGCACTGGGCCTAAACTATGACAGTTGGGTTGGATTAATCCAGAGACAGCATTTCTCTCATGTAGTGCAATAAGTAAGTTCACTGTAGTCATTAAGTTTGCACTGACTTAAAATACATACAAGTGAGAGAAAACCAGCTCCATCTGTTTTAGGAAATGGACATAACCATTACTAAGTTGTTTCTTTTAGCTACTGGACAGAAGGGAAAAACATCACATTCACCTGACATAATAATTTAGGTATTCCACTAATTAACTGCCAACTTCTTTTTCACGCTTATCTTCACACCCTTCCAAAAGTTCATTTCTGCCAGAACTTTATGCCTGAGACCCAGGTGCCTTGTTGTTACATCTCATTTCACTGATCTGGTGCTGCATCTGAAGATAGACTTGAACCCCCTGTCTCTCCCACCAAATCAGCAAGAAGAGGGCTCTCTGCAAATTAAAACTAAGCAGCAAACTCCTGAGCCTGTTGGGTCAAGAGCAAAGCTCCATGGACTCCCCTAAGCCCAGGGCTTTGCTCACTGACCCTGCAACAAACATAATCACTGCTGTCATTTTGTCTCTCTCCCATACTCATGTGTCTGTAATGCTGTTTGTAATTTTTGTGTTTTAGATTTCAAACATTTCATGTAGGGACCCTGCCTGAATATGTCTGTAAATCACCTATCACACAGCTAGTGCAGTAATACAATAATAATAATTAATTAATAATGGGCCTGTTCCTTAGAAGTGTTGGGAACTGGCAGCTGACATTGATGTCAACCCCTCTTAGAGGAATCAAGTCATTAATAATAAATAATAGCAGGAAAATAATAATATCACATTCTGTTTTTTCTCACTGCTGTGATGTTCAAATCTTTCTTTCTAATTTTTAAACATGTGCATGTAGATCAAGTTACATATAGGACATATACCTCAGTCATACTAGCTAACCACCCTACACGAGCTCTGGGCTGTCTTCAGATATTTGGTAACTTAGTTAAATTTGCAGATTTTCCACAGCCTGAAAACAATATATCTGAGGGACCAGACCTTCAAGTGTCCTGCAAAATAATGATGTGAAGTTAATTAAGCACATAGCTAGCTATGCAGGGTAATTTTAAAACTGTTTCATTTAAATGCCAAATAAGGTAATATCTCTAGCACCACTATCTTTCCCCGCTTGTGCGAATTTGGCTACTTTCACATGCCATTGATCTTGCCCTGTAAACCTGTATATCCAGCCTGGCTATAGATAACCTTGGAACCTAATCTAAGGTCCTAGTGACGCAGGGAGAGTATTTGTTTCAGTGCTGGCCACAATGAACTTTCTCTGCTGCTACACAGAGGACTTCATTTGAGGTTGTCAATCAATCATCTTTCAAGCGTAAAAATCACTTTTATAACGAAGGGGTTGTTATCCACATAATTCTCTGCTTTTCTTAACTGCTGTTTTTCTGAGTCCCTCATGTTACGTTATTACATCAAAGTTGATTGAAAGCAGTTAAATGGTAATCACTTGATTTTTAACTTTGCTGGAATCTCAGAGGACTGTGTTACTTGTAATTACAGCATTTTTCTTTACTTCACTTTAATCTTTGGAGACAATGCTTTCACCAGTATTCCTGCTTAATCTGCCTTTAGAATAGCTTTATTTCTTCAGCTCATCAATTTTTGTGATGCTAGCCAATAAAACACAAAACAGGGAAACTGCACTATAGTTCTTCTGCTACGTAGCAAAATATATATATAGATATATATATATTTTGCCAAGACTGACAAAAATCTTTGGGGATTTCTGCATCTTTGTTTACAAACACATGTGTGAATGAAGTCTCTGTTGCCTGAATTTTTAGAAGAGTTGGCATTCTTATACCATGAAGCACAATTATGAGAAGAAAAAAGAAAGGGAGAACAAGATAATACCATATATGTTAGAAAAAACAGATTACAATTGTGGATATTGCATTAAATTTTGGTTGAAGATGTATTTTACACTGTTTTTGCTGCATTGTATTTTGCTGCAAGGCCACTAAATTAGTAACCTGGCTAGTGAATGACGTATCTTTGAACCCCACAAACAGATCCATTCTCAGATTCAGATGTTTGTATACACTATTGGTTGTGTAGATTTTTAGGGGAGGAAGAGATCTGAAATGACTTAATATAAAAATGAGAGAAAATATAACTATAACTCTCATTTTTCAGTTAATCTTTTGTAACAATTTAGGTATTATGAGCTCCCATGTTGTCATTTTCCTCAGCTGTAAATCTCTGTCCCTGGATGAGTTAGTAACTGGCTCACTTCTACCAATGGAGACAGGCAGAAAAGAGCTTCATGCCTCTCAGACAGACAAACCCAGCAAACTGAGTGCAGGTAATGATAACAGTTGTGTCAAGCAGTGCAATACTGAAAAGCCACAAGGTGTATGGTGTTTGTTGCATCTGTAGAAAGAGTCTCTGGTATGCTACAGCCAACATCACTGCTGAAAGAAAAGACTTGTCACCGGTGTTAAGCTGGGCTCTGAGTATCTTGTAGGCACATTGAAGGTGAACTGTGAAATCTGAATTGCCTTCCTGATTACATTGGATATATGACTTATAAAGTGCAGACCAGCTGTAATAAGGACACCATGAAATTAGTGACTTTTTCTCCAAAACTTTGCTTTAAATTACATCCCTCCCCTTGGCAACGTTGTCCTCTAAACTCTTGGCTATGAAACTGAATATGCAGTGTTTGCCCACAAAATTTTGCTGAATACATTTTTGTGTTTCTGAACTGTTTTATTCTTTCCCCAAATGCAGTTCTCCTTGAAAAAATGAGCTCTCATTGTTGGATGCTATGTTCTCTTGTGCTTCATACATTTATACACAATGATGCTATTTAATTTTTCTTATCCAGTACTTCAGTTAGACTTCTGGTGTGACTAAGGACAACTTGTATAAGCAAGAGCTCTTAGGATCAAAGGCTTTAAAATATGCTGCTCTTGTTAAGTTTCTGATGTCAGTCAGTCAGAGTAGCACAAAAAATGACACAAAGAACTACTTATGAGCAAGCCTAATTTGAGAGCAGGTGCTGTTGCAGTTATCCACCAGAAAACTTAGTTCACAAGTTGTCCATAGACTACAGAAGAAAGAAGATTTAATACAAAAGGGTTGTCTTATTGACCCAGCTTGATCTGTGTTTCAAAGGCAAAGCTGGAAGTGTACTACAATGAGCTTCACATATTGATCAGTACAGGGAAAGAATGACATAGCTCAGCCCATGTCATTGTCCTTCTCTTACCTTTTATCTCTTGCCCCTACTTCTTTTCAAGGTAAAGAGTTGCAATTAGTTCATCTTAAAGAGATTAGACTTCCTACTCAAAATCTTGAAAAGTTGCTGAGAATCACAGATATCTTAGAGAGGTTTATTTTTGCTCTATGTATTTTTGGCTTCACACAACAAATAAATATTTCTAAATGAAAAGGAGGTAAGAAAGACAAGTGGAAATATTTTTTCTTTACTTTTCTCTCATACACACATATATGCATGCATGCAATTGCACACACACACACACACACACACACACAAATACAGACATACACTAGTTTTGCAAACTGTAATGAATATGGACATCGCTGCGAAGAATCTCTCAGCTCCTCATTTTCCATTTTGGTGGGATAATGGAATCAATTTAAAAAGACTAACAACAGATTGTTTTTCCATGAGTCAAAACTAATTTTCTGATATGAATGGAGGAGTTCTATAAAGTGAATTGTGTGGAGTATTGGAAAAATTTTAATGACCTAGATTTGGGTGGTTGTATTACTCACAAGCAGCAATGCATGAAGTATATAGATCAACCTCAGCAAAACCAGATGTCTTAGCTACCAAAAGATCCATTTACAGAAATCAGAAAGAGGAATTATGGCTTATAACTGGCTCGTAAAAAATCTCTGATGGAGCTGTTGCTTTGTTATGAAGAGGGCTGAATGTTGACTCAACTAACCTGTACGTATTCATCCACCCGGTGGAATTTGCATCACCCACATTAGGTCCCTTAAGCAATGCAGAGGAACAATCAATTAAGCAGGGTTTGCACCAAAGCCAGCATGCTGACTGCTTACTGTCAAAGATAGTTACTAGAAAACTCAGATAGTTAGTATTTATTATATTATTATATTGGCTGCATCTGAAAAAAAAAAGAAATATAAAAGATGTTTTAAGCCTTGCTTGCATTTTAAAAAAATGCTCTGGGTTTTTGAAAGCTGCTTCCTACTGTGGAGGATGCCCAGGTCTTTGTCCTTCCTGGGAGTTCGACAGAGTCTCTTTGAAGGACTAAGAGTAGTTCAGGCCTTTACAACTGCTGTGAAGGAGGAGAAAGAGATGCCATCACAGTTCTATGTTCCCAAAGTCTAGTATAAAGTCACCATCCTAATTGATTTTTGGAATAGGTTCAGATTTTCTTAGACAGGGACAGAAATGGAATTAAAATTTTCCAAGACTGAAGGAGTGCTTCTGGTACAGCTGGTAGATACTTACAAAGCTGGAAGGTAGGCAGAAAACTCTTCAGTATGGTCAAGGCTAAGTTGTGCTGGGCATGGTCAAAAGTAGAACTTTGAGTGCCAAAGGAATTTTGTGTGTGAAGACATGGATGGTTCAAAAGCTTAAGGACTATGCATACCTCCCTGTCTAGGTAGCAACTCAGTGGAAAGCTGGAGGACTTGAAGCTGGAGGTGTGTTAGCGGTCATGAAATGTTTATATCTTTTCTAAATCTCTTTGTAGAGGTATTGTCTGGTCAAAAGTGACCTCAAGTCTCTATAGAAAGATGTCCTCACATGTGAAAATACTGCCCTTTCCATCTGTGCCTTCATGTATGGTAAATGTACCCAGTGTACCAAAAAGCTCTTTTCCATACATTAAAAAAATGTTTTCTTTGGAATCCGGGACTTGAATTAAATGCTTTGCCATTTGGGAGCTTGAGACTCCCCTCCTTTTTTCAGTGCCATATATCTTGGTTTCTAGGTCTGCAGGTCTGCCAGACTTTGGACATGAAACCTGTTATGTTTCCATTCGTAATAATTTTATTTGGTTTATTACTTGCAAGAAAAACAAAACTATGCATTTCAGTCATTATAAAAAGCCATTATTAATTTATTCCTGTTGTACTAGAACTTGATAGTCTGTCTGTGTGCTTAAAATGCCTTTGTATCTTGTTCTTTGTTATCTCCTAGACACATAATTTAATTAACGCATGTACACTTCTTTGAAGATGTAAAGTGATATATGAATGCTTAAAGCACCAAATTAAGGCTTTCATGGGTGAAACAGTGGGGCAGCAGGCAGAAAATACAACATACAAGTATCAGTGCTTGAAGGTAAATACTCCTGCAAAGAGCAAGAGAAAATATAATGTCCCAGAATTTCTGTGGAGAGCAAAAACCCAGTATCAACCATTGAAAAAGCATCTTGTTTTTGCTACCATTCAGAGATGAAGAATCAAATGTCTGCTGTTATTCAGTTCTCCAATTCCCCTTTAAATATGATGGATTATTTTTCATGATTACTCCACCACACAATCCTGGGAATGAAGAAAGAAGGTACCACAGGGGAACATAAGACATAGCAGTTTAGACCCGTATTCTGCCAACTGTTAAAACAGGAAGAAAATTGATTCATTAAGTTCATGTGAATAAAGTTAAACAAATTCATGCCTGTCAGTTATGTAAAGTACTGAGTAATGGATTGGCTACATTCTATCATCTTGCTTAGTCAGGGGTGCATCTCATCAGCCTTATTTTACAGTGGAAGGCCATACATAGCAAAACTACTTTAGGACTTCAGCTTGGTCAGTAGCATTAGTCCCCATAATATCACAGGAAAATAACACAGTGTCTTACATATGGATGTGCAAAGAGCTCAGATGAGAGGGATGAACTGGCTGTTAAAAGAACTGTGTGAGCTTGGGACCCAGTAGCTTTCTGATAGTTTATGGTTGTTAGGAGTCAATTTTAGGCAGCAAAGATGGAGTCAGTTACCTAAACACAGACAACTCATGCCATTCGAAATGTTGATAGCAGATACAGTGCAAGCCCTATGGGGAACAAGCGCCCTTCCAGAGCAACAGCTGAAGCTCAGAAGAGCTTTGATCTGCCAGTCCTGCCTGCCAGCCCTGCATAGATGTTAGATGTTAGGATGTTTCAGATGGCATTGGCTGTCTATATTTTTGGAACTGTATCCCATCCATGCAATCAAGTGCCACCGTTTGGCAAAAGAAAGAGTGATAGTGTCATGGCTTCTATTCAGCTTCCATGCCATTAATTAATCTTCTTCTGGAACCTTTGCATGCAACACACACCAGCCCAGTACCACAACTTTTAGTTACAGGTCTCATTAAAAAGGTTAGGTTTTAACTAAAAGTAAGTAAAATTGCTCCAATGCATTTTTCAGGTGGAATTCCCTACCAATGACTACGTTCATCCCATTTAGGCTTTGTCAGTCACTTTGCAGTTGTCATGACTTCCTATGGCGCCCCACCCAAAGACCAACCAATCAACACTAATACCATGGTGTAGATTAATGGAGGAGAAGCACTTACTTTGTCTCAGTTGGAAATTGTTCTTTTGTGCATTTTATTGTGATCTTAAAATTTGTTACCTGATGTGGGAACATTTTAGTTTTCTTTATATGTGCTTTATCTTGTTTTGGGTGGAGGCGGATAGGAATTAGCAAATCAGCATACTTATCACTCTGATTGACAAGTTCACTTTTGATGGGTTTTATCTTGCACATGTTTATTATATTATGCACAACAGGATCCCTATTATGAAGTGGATGAATGTTACTATTCATTCAAAACAGATGCACATTAACTGACAGTCACTGAGACAGCCTTTTATATGTCAAGGAAATCAGTACAAAGTTGGCTGTCGCTTGACACAGTTACATCAGTCAGTTTGCAAAGGATAGCTATCCTTTAATGCCAACAATACTATCTTAATTTCTACCATATAACTTGCTATTACCATACTGTCCTACCTTGGTTTTGTTGTTTCTGTTTTTTACAACAGTCACCAGATATCATGAAGCAAAACTCATTATCAGCTTTATAAGGTTGCAGTGTTACATTCCTCTCTATTTCATTTTCTGATAAACAGCAAACAGGCAGAAGGGTTCATCTTTTATACAAATATGTAAAGCTCTGTTGCCACTAGTCTTGCAGTTTTGACTTTCATTCTAATTGCTCTGGGAAAACAATTTACAGTTTTTAGCTTTCTTTTCCTATAGAGATGTCTAAATTTTCAAATTCAATCATTATAATGATGAACATGTGTTGAAAAAACATACTGAAAGCAGCATATACCTGTCAGGGAAATTTTTTTTCAGTATATCCAAGTAAAATCTATCCTAATCACTGTATACATTTTTCAAAGGCAACAGAACAACAAGACATTTCTAGAATTGCAGTTAATGATGACAGCTGAAAGATATAATGGTGTGTGAAAAAGCCTATATGTAGAGCCACGTTTTTCTTTTTATTGCTAGTTCAGTGTATCTTGTATATTCTCTTGATGAGCCTGTGCAGTCTTAGTTTTTGTAGAGGCTTGAATGAAATTAAGGAGGTGCTGTCATGTTGTTATCAGCAAAAAGTTTAGATTTTTCTAAAAGAATGTCCCCTCGTGCCAACATATCAGCTTTTACAAAGCTCTGCTTTGCTGTCCTCTGCATGACTGAAATTTGACTCTAGCAGTTCATAGAATTTAGTTTCTTTTTTTGCTTCTGTAGAAATAAAAAGAGCAAATGCACGTACATGATCTAAAAGTAATCCATCTATATTGCCTACTGCCTGAATAGGTTGACTAATGATAACTGATGATTATCTGCTTGGAAAATAATGGGCAAATTTCCCTTGCTGTAACTTCACTGACTTCAGGGTGCACTGTGTTTTAATTATAGCGTGTTCAAACCAGACTCAACAAAGAACTAGTAGATGTGCTAAAGGGAAAAATCCTCCTTTGGTTGGGTGTCAGACTAGTACTATTATTTATTTAAGTGCTTCTAACGTGACAGTCCTGACCTACTTGGTCTTTTCTTCTCCTAATGGCTGTGAAATTGAAACAATTCACTTGGCATTTTAGACTGTCATTAAAAAAAATGCCTGAGAATGCCAGAGCAGAGACATTTCTTGCCCATTTATGTGACTACAAACCGCTTAAAAGAGTTGTCTTGCTGCATTGTTCACAGTGAAGAGGACGTAAAACCTTCTCGTGACAAGAGGAGTACGGACTCAAGGTAAATTCATTTCAGCCACTCCATGTTTAGTCGTTTTTGAAGATATCAGACAAAATCTTTAACCTTAACATAGGTGGAAGGCTTCTTGTTCCATGGGATTGTACTTGAACTCATAGCGGCCCCCATAACATTTCTTTAAAAAATTATGAATCATAAGTTCCTGCAGTGAGAAACTCAGTCAGTGCAATCTGAACATTGGATAGCGCTGGGGTGTCTTGTAATTGTGAAGATGTGTTTGGGGAGCTGTACAGAATAGTAGAGAAAGGAAATGCAGGGCTTGGCTCTGACATCAATTTCATCTGGGAGCTTTGGTAGGCCATTTCTCCTGTCTCCGTTTTCCTTTTTTTTTTTCCCTTTTAAAAAATTAATTTATACATTAATTCTTATTTTTTTCAATGAAAGTGATGTTATTTTGGGATTTAGTCAAGCATTTGTCAAGTGCTGTATTGACGAAAGACACAATATAAACGCTATCTGAAGTGTATGCAGATGCAGAGAAGTGAACATTATAACAACCAGTCAGTCTTCAAGGATACTGATGTAAGACAGGGACAGGAGCATAGGTGCTAAAATCTGCTCAGAAGTGCAAAGAGCCATACGGGAGGCACCTGTACAGAGAGAAAGCAAGGACAGACCCCTTATGCAGCTACTGCTGGTTCCCCTTTTGCTCTCAGCATCTTATCAGACCTCCCCACCTTCCTCCCACTCCTTTCCTCATGCCTCAACTTCTCCCTTTACCAGGGCCCCAATACCCAGTACAACTACAGCCTTTCTCAGGTTACAGGCTTGCAGTTGGCATTGGCTCCTCCATATCTCTTGCCTCCTTTCCCAGCCTGGTTGGAAAGGCAATCCAAAAAAGATTTATGCTTTTGGAAAAAGTGTGTGGATGAGTCCAGCCTAGTGCTCACACAACTGCTGTCTGTTTGCTCCCTGGGTCTGTGGACCACCAGATGAATTACGGTGGTTCACTTCCTCACATATTCACGTGTTCAGGAGGGTTGAAGAATTTAGCACAAGGTGCAGAGGACCGTTTAACAACCTAGAATAATTTTTCGATTTATTCAAGCTGTCCTCTCTGCAAGAAAACTGAACAATTAAAGGGCATTCACTTATTTTTCATGCACTGAAAGTATGAATTTTTCATTATGTTCCAATTCACATTTTTTTCCCCAGCTTCATTAACTGTCTAGTGTGAACTTTATTGTCTACACATTCATACACTTTAACTAGCTGCTGTGTTTGGGGGAATATCTTGCAGACTCTGTTTTCTGTTCCTCTCTGCACAAGTCTTGTTATTCTCTAAAAGGGAAAAGAGAAAGAAAGAGAAGAATAAATAATAATTAAAAAGCATGGGTTTTTTTCAGGCAGCAGCACTCAGCATTCTGCTGCAAACCATGCTGTGTAGGAACTTGTAAAGCTTGATTGGAAACATATTATCATATTAAAAATGTGTATATCTCTTCTTCCCCCCTCTCTTCTCCACCCTTAGAATTAAACAAAATGTGGGTTTGAAAGGGATTTTGCTCTGACAAACTGCAGTGTTTTCTGCGAAGGTTACTCTTTCTGTAGAGCCTCAAAGAAGTGAGTTTTTAAGACCTTATTAAAGACAAAGTTAGGAGCAAATAGCCCGGCAATGTTATGGCCATTTCAGATGAAAAAGACAGGACTTTTCAGAGACTCCTCTGAGGTTGTGTAATGAAAACTATTTGGGAGGTATCCCCATCGTGAATGCACAGCTGCCTAACTCATATCTATTGCAGCAGTTCAGGGATGAAATAGAGAGTGACCTGACCCGATTAAACCTTGACAGCACCCTGCTACCAGCAATATGTGTGCCTAAGTGTTGCCCCCGTTCGCAAGCATGCATGCGTGCCGTTAATGTCTTGGGCTGTGTTTACAAAGTCATTGAAGTCAGCGTGGTGTTGGACAGTGGCAGGAACAGTCTATTCCAATCTAATGCACAAAAAGGCTGTCACACAGGAGGAGAAAGATTACATCTAGTTGCAGTGTAGCTGTGAAAGTGGACTATTAACTTCTAATACAGCCCTTTTTTTTTTTTTTTTTTCCTTTCTGGAAAGCTACAGAGACACGGCATTAAACCTGTGACTGCCAGAGAAAGCGAGAGCAAGCAGGGGCCCATTGATGAGGTCTCAAGTCATGATGTTGTGTCATGAGCACAGGGCTTCTCTCTGGAGCCAGCGACTGCTGCCCTTCCTTCTTCTCCACCTTTTAATGGCAATGCTATGGCAATGACTCACTCAGCCATGTGTGTACCCTGTTGAAAACCAACCCTGCGTTCTAGCAATGGGAGAGAGAGGTAAAAATAAGGTTTCTGAAATAAATCCAGGCAATAGTGCTGAGATTTCGGTGTAAAATGTTTTCCTTCTGGTTGTTTAGAATGACGGCATCTGGCTAATAAGGCAGTGTCAATGCTGCAAGGACTTGGAGTGTATGAATTTAGCATACTTGATCTGGGACTGCTTGAATCTTGATCTGGGCCTACTTGCTCCCCTAATATGTTCCTGTCACTGGATGTGTTTTAATGTTTGTGAGTTTGTATTTTACTTAGGTAACAACTTCTGAAGTTTGACAAAAACCCAAAGAATTGATAGGATTTGTTCCTTAAATGGTCCCTTTTCCATTTTTTAGATGTTTCATAGTAATGATTCAAGCTTTAATGTTTCTCATGAGGGAGATGGAGAAAGCATTTAATGACCAAAGCAAAGCCATCCTAGAAACACTGGATTTGTTTCAGACCACTGAATTCCAAAAAGTGCAACCTTCATCAGACTTTAAGCACCTGCCTCTGGTGGCACTTCAGAACAGCAACCTTCAACCACACACCAAACCCTGAAGTTAACTCATCTCATTTGGGACATGCGTTTTGAAACACAAAGTTTCCTAGCATCTGAAACAGATAGTCCAAATTAAATTGTTCTAAATGCTACTTAAAAGACTATAAATGTTTGAAGATAATTAAAAATTGTGCTTCATTATCCTGACATAGCAATCTTTTAATAAGTCTCTGACCCAAGCCCTCCTTTTAATCTATTATCTACCAAGTAAGACACGGCAGAAGGTGACAGTCACATAGCAAAGTTGCTGCCTTTTCAGATATTTAAACTGGCATTAGCTTTCCTTTCTTGCTAAAATATCGCTTGCTGATAAAAGACAATATGGGGGCTCCACAATTTAAAAGATGTCTCTTTTTTGCCAGGATATAGTTACACTTTATGAGGATTCTGGTTCCAATGGAGGGATGTACATTTTTGAATAATTCAATGAAGCTCTGGAAATCTCTTCTAAGTGTATAACAGAGTATTATTTTGTTACCTTTAACTTTTACATTACTCCCTAGAAACATCAGCTGAAATGAAGGTCTGCAGTGACAGCTCATCTACTTATCTGTTGGAAGAGACAAGTTTTAAGTGTTTTTTATGAAAATGAAGTGTTATTGTTGCCATTTTATACCAAAATGCTAAGTCCGTGGAAGTTAGAGGTAGAACTAGGTGCTGAATCTAGATCTCCTGAGTTGTGCTTTGCAGAAATATTCCTATTCAGACATATAAACAGACCCTTTTCACTCAATGCATAAATTCCCTGAGAACTTTAAACAGTGTTATTTCAAAGACTGATACCACATTTCAGAGTGAAGATGCAATAAAAGGGGGAAAGAACAAGAAAACAAAAAACATGTCATATTAATGGTAAGACTTTACCTCTGACGTTGCTGAAACCTGTCTCTGACTCAAACACTGTCATGTGTGAATGCATATTTAGGATTTAGGCAATCCTTGGGAAGCCTATTCATATTAAAGTCTATGGTGAAGTGAGCAGTGTCCTATGTGTGCTCAGGAGGGGTCAAGAGGAGCTTTGTGAGAGCTTTATTCCAGCCAATGCCACTCAGCTAAGACCTCTGCCTGCTGCAGAGCTGTACACTTGCTATCCCTGGGATTGATCTGTGCAACCATCACAAGGCACTTTTTTTGTTTTCAGCTGAGTTGCTCAGATGTAACGAAGGGCAAAATTTAGGCCGTAATGCATTTATTACTGGAAATGATGCATGATGTGGAAAGAAGACAGATTTTTTTTTTCCTAGCTCAGGTTGAATCTGCAGGTTGGCAGTTGGAATAAAAAATCTTTGTGTGCAAAATTAGTGAATTTCCCTTTGATGTCCCTGCGGGAGAATAAACATGGAGTCTCCTGAATCCTGAAACTGTTTTTACAAAGTCAGTTTTAGAATATAAACACACTTTAACCCCAAACTGGTAGAAAAGCCCATGCCAAATTACACACATGCTATCTGAATAGGGAAGCTTGACTGCCTTTGAATTAACAGTTAAAGCTGTATTCATTAATCTGAACAGGGAAGAGTGGGCAGACTGTCACAACATACCTCAGTTCAGTAGTCATGCAGAGCAGGTGAGAGAATGCTCACCATTTACAAAGTGAAGCAGCTGATCTCCATCAGCCCCATCATTTAATGATGAAAAGAAAAAGGCAACCAACTGCAATATCCAGAGAAAGATTTATGATTTATCTGAAAGTCCATAGTCCCAATAGGCAATGTACAACCTACAGTTACTCAGAATGGTTAGACTTAATGCTTTTAAATGCCTTACGAACTCAAGAACTACTAAGGACACAATTCATAAATATATTATGGTCCATTTGCTGTACATACAGCTTCTAGGGAAAAAAACCCTTTGGGAAATAAGCATGAAATTCACTTGTTTTTGAAGAAAGAACTGGCAATGAGAACACCAATTCAGACTGAAAAGGAATTGACCCTGAACTATGGATGAGTAAGGTGAGATGCAAATTCTTTCCAAGCAGGATCTGACTAAGGGAACTACTTGGGTTCATAAACCTGTGTTGAACCCAATTTCAGTGCCTACTGATTTTTTCACAGAATCACAGAATAATAGGAGTTGGAAGGGACCTCAAAAGATCATCCAGTCCAACCCCCCTGCCAGAGCAGGATCACCTAGACTAGGTCACACAGGAATGCATCCAGGAGGGTTTTGAATGTCTCCAGAGAAGGAGACTCCACAACCTCTCTGAGCAGCCTGTTCCAGTGCTCTGTAACACCTACAGTAAAAAAGCTTTTCCTCATGTTCAGATTGAACCTCCTATGCTCCAGCTTGCTTTTCCTCTTCCTCTTTATTTTTTCACTTAATCTTTTTTTTTTCCTGTTTAAGAGACAGGCTAAGGTTTAATGGATTTGTCACTGAGAAATATGGATATTCAAATTCTAGATGGCTTTTTTGTTGAATGGAATCTGCTGTTGAGTATGAACCATGACATAAAAGCTCTGGCAAGTCTTGCTGAGATAGCTTAAGATGTTACTGTCTTCAGCTGTCTGTCCTACTTCTCTGCCAGAGGATGCGACCACTCTTATAGAAATGGGTATACAGGAATTGCCAACACTCCACCTGCTCTGCTTTACATGCTGGCATTTTAGTTAAATCCACCTTCATCAGCAGCACGAGCTAAAACCAGTCAGACTAAGGTATTTAAGCTGTGCCTTCTTTTTTTTTTTCATACTTTATTACCAAGTTGATATCTGCCAGCAGAGAGGTAGGAGTTGGAGTTATTTGAGTCAACAACATTTTAAACACAGCCAGACTTATAAAAGCTAGCATATAAAAACCCTAAGCTGTTTTTGTTTTTGCCTCAGTCTTGCCTACTGACAATATTATGGAGTGGGACGCAGCAGAGGCAGCAATTCCATAGATAATCGTTGTGAGAAGGAGCATTCATCTGAAAGAAATTAAATTGTTTCTGCAAGTGCATCTCAACTGGAAGTGTAGTCACAATTGAAAACAGCTTGGAAATTGCTGATCATAACAGTCTTGTAAACATTACTTTTGAGAGGTCTGTGCTGATGCGAGTTGCTTGTCCAAACCACCTGGGATAGGTCTTCAAGTGACCATTTCATGGTGCTACTGCTGGATGCTCTGAGCTGAAGCAACACCTTTTAAGACTGATACTTACGGTGAGCCCTAATAAAGCACATAGTAGTTTGCAAGTTTCCCACCTAGCTGTTCCTAGTTACCTAATCAGGGACTCTGAGCAGTACCAGCTGCACCATGCCTGTCTCACATTTTTGTGTGAAACTCACCTGGGAAGAATCCAGCATATTGGTGGAAATTACATGTGCTAAAAGACAGCTCTTGGTGATGAAACAAGGAATGAGAGACCTCATACAGTGCAAAGTCAGTGGGATCAGCCATGCGGAATCACCATTTCTTCAGTACAAATTAAATATTTTCTACCGTGATTTTCCTTTACAAGAGAGGCTTTGTAAAATTTGCTTTCACTGATAGAACTTGGTTTATAGTTTTACACTGTAGCTGAATCTGGATAACCTGGAGATAGACATTATACGAAAGAAAATAAGTTTTCCAATCTATCTGAATAAAGCACTGGTGAAATTTTCATGAGAAAACCTATACCCCTTCATAGGAAATCTGGCTATATCTCAGGAAGACTGCCTGCTTCTGAGTGTGGAAATGACACGAGTAATATATACTGTGCTATTCTCTCATTTGCGATTTATAGCCCGTAGTCAACATGTAGCCTGGTTCTATTTTCCTGCACAGAAAAAGACGCCTTCTTGCATGAAGCACGAGGCATGAATAATCTGGCTTCTTGAGATTTTTTTTTGCCCAGTGGCATAGAGTTCCCTTCCCTACCTGTAAAAAAAGTATTCAGCTGTAAGGTAGATTTGTCACTGGTGTTGTGCTATAGTTAGTCTGGAATATTAAACCTCCAATATCAAATATTGTGGACATTGGATCCACCTAATCACAGTCATATTGCTATTTTCTCTTTGAATTCCTACAAATATGTGCTGAAACCTGACTTTCCTGCACTTTTTGCAGAACGCAATTCTGTTGTGTGCAGAAGACTGTGCTGCTTGAACTGCATTTCAATATGGCAGCTCACTTATATATTGCCATCAAAAATTAACGCTTATTCTGACACTCAGCCAGTCTGTGTTGTATAACTTGAGATGCATGTGACAAAGGTAAATTCATCTTTCAAATATCCATTAGGTAGTTCACATTCTCAGTACTTTGGCAATATGACTTTCTTCAATGAAAATTAATAATTTAACTTGTAAACTTTCATACTGAAATAAAATATACTGAAGGATGAACAAAATCTTTTCTACCTGTTAAATCTGTAAATGGTGTCTATATATTTTTTTTATAGTTGTTTATATGTTTTTTAAAACTTTTGTTCCAGAACCAGCCAGGGATTTTAAGTCTTTGTGCATTTTCTGACTTTTTCTCAACCATTGACATCCATTTTTACTTCAGGTGCCATTATGTCCATAGTGTGCTGACCGAGCAATTGTCACACCATGAAAACAAAAATGGTGAGCATGTCAAGATCTGGATAAAAATAGACTGATGAATTTCCTAGTTTTGTGAAATACACTTATTTCTGTGTATATGTGACTTGGTCTCCATCACCCTTGTGCTCTAAGGGTACTCATTTGTCTCATCTATGAACTCATAACATGAAATGAAAAAGAGAAAGCAGCACATGCTTATTCATTTTGAAAGTAAAAGAGATGAGTTAATTTCTGAAGTCAAAACCTAGGTGCTCAGCTGTACATCATATATTGTCTTCATTAATCTACTGTAACTGAAGAGGAGCAAAGTGGTGAAGCATATTATTCAAACCTCAGATACACTTCTTGAGCTTAATGAATGAATACAGCATTTAATGCTCCCATTCGTATTCCTGCCTTCTAGTTGGAAATTAGGAAAAAGGGCTGGGCATGCTTACATGAGGACAGATGTGTAAGCATCTGCGTTGGGCATTGTATGATTTAGAAAAATGGTAAACAAGTCTTTACATGTATTCCCATGTATTTTTTAGAGATCTAGAAGCAACATGTTGGTATAGATTTTGATTTCCAAACTGAATGGTGAGTGGTTGATGGATTCCATGCTGCTTGGACACAGTTCCCAGCTCCCTCCTACTCTGTGAGAAATTACTGCAATCATAAACCCACCACATAATGAAGACTTCAGTAGGAGCAGGAAACACTACCACACCAGGAATTTGCAGGACATCTGGTAAATCAACAACATTATCACAAACATCATGGCCAACAGTCTGAACTGTAGCAACAGCATATTCATTTTCCAAATGTTCCAACTGAGAAAGATACTCAGACCATTCCCAGTATACACCAGATGGTTGATTGGTAAGCCAATATTTTCTGTATACACAGAAGCTTACTCTTCCGCTATCAGGAAACATTTTGCATAGGGAACAGATATTTTATTAGACAAGATTTTCTCTGGCCCATGTTTTGCTGAAAAAAAGTATATACTGTACAACATACACACCATAATATGGGCAACTGCAAGATAGTGGGAGAAGTGTCTTGTTCATTTATCCTACTGCAGTCCACAGACATATGAGAAACCACTGTGACAAACTGCCCCACTTTCATTCTGAATGATGGTAAACCTATATTAAGTGAACTACAATGCACTGAAATGCATTAAATATGACACAATATCAAATCCGTAAGAAAATGAATCACTCTGTAATACAGCAGTGTCAGAGCCACAAAACTATTCTAATGATATAGTCTAATGATACAGTAGCTCAGGCTAGTGCTTTGTAGTCTGATAATTTAGTGACCAAGTGATTAGTATACCGTATTTCTTGTGCCTTAGTCAAGCAAAGCTAGCTGCAAAGTCAGTGGAAGTTTTACCTTATAGAATGCATACTTCAGATAGAACTTGAGAATAGAAAGCTGAATTGACTTGGTGTGTTGACTTTTCAAAGTGCTCTCCAAATTGTAATAGTGACTTTGCCTGCAGACAGAGCAAAAAATCCTTGTATTACTAAAATTTCCAGTCTTGCTATCAGTCTGATAGTAAAGGTTTTGATGTAAATGTTCTTCTTTCATCTGTTTATCTGTGCTATAGCTGTAGTTGTAAATAATTGGATGGGTTCCTAGCTCCATTAATCCAAACTTTGTCAAATGTCCTGTAAATGGAACTTATTTCCTTAAAGGTGTTCCAGTCTGATATTTATATCTTCTGTGAAACTAAAGAGAAGTATCATCTTTATATAAGATGCAGGTGGTATGACCTATAATAATGATTACCTGCTATACTTTTTAAAACACTGGGTTATTTTTAAATTGCCTCTTCACCACACTCTTACTACTTGACCCTGATATTTTCATGATTAGTGTGGATGTCAACCTGATGCTTTCAATGATACATTGGCAGCAATGGTAAAAATTCTGCAAAGGGCTAAGAAAATATTTTGCCTTGTTATTTTTAAATTCTCCTAGAGTTTATCAGGGGAATTTTAGTACTATATTTGAGCAAAGATTCAAAACTAAGCAGCAGGATTAGCCTAGATGCTGGGAACATGCCATCTGCTTAGTTCTACATCTATAGGAAAACTCAAGAGAGAGTTGGTAGAGATTGAAAGCTACATTCTCTGAAGTGTCCACACCTTGTGAGCATTATTGCTCAAGATATACAAAGGGTGAGCCGGATTTTTACTGAAACTGCTCTTCATAGCAGGTAGAAGTGGCAGGCTGATCATTGGAGCTGGACACTGTAGTGACATATTTCAGTCAACACTCACACACTTGTGCCTGCTCACTCAATAAAAAAATCTGAACTGATACCTATGTCCTTACACATTTTACTCAGAACCTATGCTTCTTTTCAGCTTCCCAAATTTTTTCAGCTTCTCCACTTCATCTCTTTAAACCCTGATTGTACAAAGCCATATTAATATGCCTAACATAAGAACAGTAATACCACTGAAGCCAACAGGACTCATGTATGTAAAATTTTAAGTATGTTTGCAGGATTTAGTATTAAACTTTAAGTCTGAGATCTCTGAATTTGGAAGTCTAAAAGCTTCATGACCTTTCAAGCATGGATTATCCTTATTTTCTACAGAAATGGTGCTGAACATACTGCTTGTGCTTAGGAATAACAGAGGCTCTCTAGGGGAGTGCTGGCCTCTTTTGCATGGAAGTGTGGTATAAATTTGGTTGCAAAGGTGAATAACAGAGACAACATAGAGGACTCTCCAGGCTGGATCAGTCCAGACAAAGCAGTTCAAATCCTGGTCTCAATAAAGTAAATGGCAGCTATGCCCTGTGACTTTAACTGTCAGTGAAGAGAAACAACTGTGTACTTGCTAAAATCTGACACTGAGCTGGTAGTGAAGAGACTGCATTTCACGGTTACAGAAATGTTTCTTTTTTATTTTTTAAAAAACCCACAAAACAACAGAAAAAGTCAGGCCAATGCATTAGAATAGGATTTAATAGAAAGAGTTAATTCTGGTCACTGTTTGCTTAAAAAAAAAGAGATTTAATATACTTTTCAATCATGTCAACTGAAATGCAACTTTCCCCAATGATAGACTTGCCTACATCTATCACAAGGTAAACAATCTGTGCTAAAAGCATAAAGACTTATTTTTCCTTTATTCTTATCTCAGTGAAACAGTCCACTGACAGAAGTGCCTTTTGTCTGGAAGAGATTTGGTTGTGTTTCACCCTAAACTAATGCAGAAATAGAGGCGTATTAGAGAAGTTTTGAATGCCGGTGGCAGTGGAATTCATTGGCCGTTATTTTGTTCACTAATAAACAAGCACAACTTACTGTTGCCAAAAACCTACATGCAGATTTGCAGTTCCTTAAAAGTGACTTATCAGCTTTGTCAAGAGTTAAAAAGTCATTAATGGCAGGCGCTTGCAGAAAGGAAAGGAAAAAGGATAAAAAGGCATTAACCTAGGAGAGTTCAGTTTGACAAACCTGAGTGATAGGAAGCAGTATTCCTGGAGGGATGATCATCCAGCTGTTGGAACTCTGAGACAAGAAGTATGTGGGAGTTGCGAATGTGTAACATCAGTCTGAAATTAGTGAAGTAGCATTTTAATTTGGAAGGTGGGGTTGTTTTGTTTTGCTTTAGTGTCTTGCAGAATTGGATCTCTTCATACCAGAGTTCTAAGAGTTTGGGCAGGTGATGGGTAAAGAATATCCAAGATGATGCTGGCACATCTTGATGTCTGACAGCTGGAATCTGTCTCCAGTGACTGAAGTCTGGAAGAATTGAGATGAAGCTGAACAACAGAGTTTCTCTTGCAAGCCCTTGCATGAGTTGAAATTGCTCACAATAACACATCTAGGGACATCCTTAACTTATGGAGCAAATTTTTTTGGCTTATGTTGGTCATCTGCAGAATGAAAATACATTTATATTATTCTAAGGATCTTTCCATTCTCTTAAAAAACATACCTCATCTGTCTTTTGCATTCTCATTTCAGTACAAAATGACATAAATCCCTTCTGTTTTTCACGTTGTACAGTAACTTTCAATTGTACATAGTCATTTACTGAAGTAAAGGGAATAAAAATTCCATTTTGGTAGTTTTTATACTCCATTTTATCAGGTATTAAATGATCAGTCAGCTGTAGGTGTGTAAGTTATAACATCACAATGATAAAAATTTTTAAAAGATTGGAGTATTAACGTATCTTGTGCATGACAGATTTGACTAAATCATCTGAATATTTTTATGTAAATATGATATGCTCTGCACTGGAAAGAGCAGAATATATTTAATGAAACCACTTCTTCTTAAATTAAAGAAAGTAAATTTATGTTGGTAGTATAGTAATAAAAAAAATTGATTGCCTTAGCACTCCCTGTAGCCAGACTATCATGAAATCAAGTTGCATGCTTATTTTTGCCCTTAGCTTGATTACTGTCTTCGTCACTTTCTTCAAACACTCCTTATTTCTAGTATTTCACCTTCTCCACGCAATATCTTAATTACTCTTTCAAAGAGAAGATTAACTATGACTGTCTTGTCCTCCATCTTTTCTACTCATTCGTCACACTTTTCCTAAACTCCTCTTCATTACATTTCTGATCACATTTTGCTTTTCAGTATTCACTCCTTTTGTAGGGGATTTTGATTGTTTACTGTTGGTATTCCACTTCTGTGGCTACTCTTCCACTACCTTAGTGGAAAAAAACCCAAATAACAAAATCAAACCCTTCTCCTTTCCTTTGTTAGATGCAGGATTTAGTTAGGGACTAATATCTCTTTAAGAGATCAACTGAAGACAAAATTGCATTTACTATTTTTACATCAGTCACTCTCATATCAACATCTTCATTGTCATCTCTTCCTTCATCAAACCTGCCTGCCTTGCCTCCCTGAAGACTTCCTGTATATTCAGCCTTCCTTGAAGTGTAATGGAAATAAAATCAAATTCCTTACCCTTCTTCTGAAACCCTGTCAGCTGCCAATTCCCTGCCAGTGCCACCAACAAAAGTAATTGACATATTTTGTAACTGTGGAGGTCATTTTAGACCCTCCTCCTCTCTTGCTTTGCACATGAGAAAGCATCTCTATCTGTGCATCAATATCGCTGTTATTGCTGCTTCTATAAAATGTCCAAGATCTCACTCTTTCTGAGCAGACATTGAAAACACTCTTCCATTCACACAATTTAAACAGTTTTGGCTCTTGTTATCTCTTCCTTCCTGGATTCCTTAGGAAGCATTTTTTTTTCTGCAGAACATGCAACCACAACATTTTCCTCAACAACTGTTTTCCACATTTGGGTCCTATTGACTCACATCATTCGTTCTCTGCTTCTCTGTTTGCTTCAGACTTTTGTTCTCCTAATCCTTCCTAAATCTAATCTCATCCCAGTTTTTAGATGAATGGTGGAGGATGGGTAAGAACATTGTTTGTATCTAGAAGTATTAGGTTTTTAGATGTAGCTAAGATCCTAGCACCCAGGTCTCACAGTTTAAGGTGGGAGATATGAGGAAAGAAGAAGAAAAGGATGATGAAGAAAAGGAAGTACTTGGAGAAAAAGATACACTTTGAATATTGTATTTGCAGATGAGTTAGTTTTCTTTTCAGATAGCTAACTAAAGGAGTAAATCTAATGTAAACAACAATTTGCTAGCTGTTGTAATTCCCAACTGGATAGGTAAATTTCCCCCATTTATGTGTTCTATCCCCAGGCACCTAATTTGGCTTTATGTGTTACATTGCCAGAACAAGATATCTAAACAATTCTGCTTAAATATTTAAATGAATCACACTAGATCCGCAATTAAGATCTTTGGAAACAAACATGAACACTTAAAGCACTTTCTTGAAAACCAGCCCAGTAGCCTAGCTTTTGGAGTTGTGCTACCAGACTGATTTCATTTTACCCCTCATTTTTTCAGAACCATTTATTTTCTCTTCACATTTCAGCTACATTTAATTATCTTAAGTTAGGCTGCTAGACAATGGCCCAAGATAGGCACAGACATCTAGAGATGTTTTCCACACAAGAAAGGGGTAGTTAAGTTAGGAAAGAAGAATTGATAGAGAGACAAAGTAAACCCAACAATTAGTTTAGACTAGACCCCTACCTTCTAGTTAGATGAGCTAGATTAACACCACTCTAAGGCAATATGATTATTTCAACAGGATATTATCTAGAGGAATTCGTCCAAAACCAAGAAAAAATATAACTCCATTACCATGGTAATGGTACTCCAGTAATGGTTCCATCTCCACTAAGATGCTTTGCTTCTCCATGGGGCTAATGAACTTGGGGATAACTTCGCTACACCTTGTTCCATACATATATTAACTTTGTGGCTATGACTGCCAGCAGACTAGACTGGACCAAAGCACAGGACACAAGCACTTGTAGATCGTTCTCTATGCTGTTTAATAGGCAGCATTTTGACTTGGGCCAGTTAGCACTTCCCCAAGTGTCTGTTCCTAGCAGGTAGTGCTGTATCTTGTCTTCAGGATCAGAGACTGGGACTGGTTCTGATTTATTTCCTGGTACACCTTGAACTTTACTGCTAGCCTAGCTAGACCTTCACAGCACAACATTTGACAGACACACTGTTAGTAACCTCGTGAAATTTTGCCACTGAGCACTCCTGAATGTGTTACTGTCTTTGGGGAGCCGCAGCCAAAACAAGATCTTGGTGTTTCTGCACTGGTCTCAGAATTCACATACCATGCAGCACATATTTACTGGTGGGAATGAAATATTGACTGTTTAACAACTGCAACCACACTAGCAGCTCATAGGTTTAAGATGGAGATCCTGGAAATGGTATAAATAATTTCCCTGAAACTCTAAGGTTCTTACTGAAAATTTTAATAGCAATTAGGTCTGACTTAATGTCCATAGGCCAAGATGTAAACCCTGTTAGGGCTAACTAGGAAACTGCTTGCAGTAGCATGACCAAATCACCATTATGTGGTCTTCTTGCATCTCGGTTCTTGCTGTCATTAGAAGATAAGGCAGTTTGTAGCTAATTGTCACCTTTTCTTTTTTTTGTGAGGGAATGTGTTTGGGGAAGATGATTTTGTTATGAGACTGCACAGCAGGGGAGGGAGGAGTGATAAAAAGAAATTACATTCTTTGGAAACCAAGGGAGAACTGTGAGTTTCTCTTATTTAGGACTGAGGCAAAAAGGCAAAATTGATCCCCGATCTCTCTCTAAGTGTCACAGTCTAACCTGATAAGGAGTTTTAGGAAGTCTCATTAACTCAGTTCTCCTCTGACTAATAACTTTTCTTGCAAATAGCCTTGCTTGTTTGCTAAACCAAATGTGAATAACCTCCAATAGAGTCGTTTGGAAGGTAATTCTAACTATCTTTATTTATATTTGTATAGATTGGCTTCATGGCAGGATCTCTTACAATAAAATGCAGCATAACAACTATCTACTAATGATACTTTGACTTGAAATATCGCCAGGAAGTTTAAATTGGTATCCACCTATTTTTAGCAGAAATAGCTGCAAACAGTTCACAAAATAAGCCCCAGCTGTAATAACAAGAAAAATTGACATAAACCAAATGCTCACCACGGGTGAATTTCCACCTACTCTTCACAAATAGAATGAGATCATAAACAGTGGGAGGCTGGCCTGTCTCTAATTTTAATTGTTTTATTTTTCAGTTCACAGCCTGATTAGATTGAGAATGGTAGGCAGGTATAATTTAATTTTAGCACTGACCCCCTACAGGATAGATTACAAAAGTGATGAGCCCTAGTAAGAATAGACTGTTTAGTAGTTCATGTGCACGCAAAGAACTTGTTATACAATTTATCTTCTACAACTCCTTTTTGCAGTGAAAGTTCAGTTTGAAGTGAAGTTCACCAAGTACCATAACATAAACCGATCACTGATGTCAGCATACAGATATCCTTCATGGATTTCATAAATTGATCCAATGATGTTCCCTTACATATAGGGTGATATATTTATATAATTGGCATCATCTTATGAGCAGATTGTTGACACACTTTATGGATTGGTAGGGGTAATAAAATATAGAGAGTAATAGTTGTTCCATGGTTGAAATCAGTGTGACTTCCATTGTAGGTATGATTTTGAGCTTCCATTCAAAGGCCTACCTGTCTGAAAATTAAGCTCACTGCTGGAGCACCTGTCCTATGAAGTTAGCCTGAGAGAGTTGGGGTTGTTCACTCTGAAGAAGAGAAGGCTCTGGGGGGACCTTATAGCAACATTCCAATACCTGAAAGGTGCCTATAAGAAAGCTGGGGAAGAGCTGTTCACTAGGGCATGTAGTGATAGGATGAGGGGTAATGGTGTTAAACTAGAAAAGGGTAGATTTAGGTTGGATATTAGGACAAAGTTATTCAATATGAGGTTGATAGATCACTGGAACAGGTTGCCCAGAGAGGTGGTGAAGGCCCCATCCCCAGAGATATTCAAGGTCAGGCTTGACGGAACTCTGAGCAACCTGACCTAGTAACATTGTTCCTGCTTACTGCAGGAGGGTTGGACTGGATGATCTTTAAAATGCCCTTCCAACCCAATACATTCTATGATTCCTAAAGCTGATACAATAAAAACATTTTGTTGTCTTATCTCAAAAGTAAGAAGGAAAGCAAGGTGCTTCTGATTATGATGCAGTGTTTACTACAGAAACAACAGTATTTTGATGGTTTTTTTTTTTCTTTGACAGTTCAACAGTGGTATGTCAAAGCTTTTACTGGATTCTCATAAATTATGATAGAGTATTAGCTGTTCTATTCCACCATGTGCTTGACTCAATACCTTCACCATCTGGTACCCTCCAAAGGACACGTCCTTCTTCTGGACCTTAGTAAACCTATTGATGAGCAAGAACACAGACTCTATGGAGGTGATAAAAAAAGAAGGTGTGAAACTTCATTAGACCAGCAGCACTTTGCAGGTCCTTAACAGTTAAAGCTTCTGCTAGGTGTGTAAATTATTTTTGCATTTGAAAACAGGATAAAACTACTAAGCATAATAACTAATTTGATATTTTTTTAGTTTCACTCCACTTTTGACCTGCTGAGATCTGGACTTGAGCACATGAATGATTTCACATCTGCCATCCATACGTAATCTCTGTGAAGAGACTGACTTAAATATTGCTTAGAATTGCTTTAGGATTAGAATTATTTGAATTAGAATTAATTACAAATCCCCAAGTCACCTTAGCAAACTACAAAAAGATAAATAAGGATGTATTTTTTTTCTTAACAGGACAACTTATCTGGGTGCATTCAAGAGTGGAGATTGAAGGAAGTGAAGACCCCAGAATATGCGCAATACCCTCTGTGTATGTGCAGAACTGCATGACATATTGTGTATGTCAACTGGAAATAATTTCAAATAGTGCCAGGGATCTGCAGAGCTAAAGCACTTTGGAGTTTGACTAATCTGCCAAAGTCTCAAATAAAAGCTTCAGCAGAGCTGTTGCCACAGTGCACAGATACATAGAAAAAGTGTTCCGGAATAAGCGTAAGCTGCTTTATTTTCTGCATTTACAAGTCACTAAAAAGAGTTTCCTTTCCTTTAGATCACAAATTTTACTAACTTGTTTCCCTACTGCCATGTGATTTCTACCAATGCTCAAGTATGAATTTTTTTCTGCGATTGTTTCCTCTTGTACTCCTTGGTTTTGCATTTGTACGGTAAACAACCCCCTTCTCACCTCACTGATTACTTGGCAGAGAGAAATGAGAGTGATTTTATGCAGTAGCAAAGTGAACTTCTGTAAACATTTGGTTTCATCTGAGATATTTCCATATCCCAAATACACAGCTCTCAGAGCTGCATTAAAGGATGGATACATTGCACAAGAGCTGAAATGTAAAGATGAGGTTGACAGTGTGCTTGAACTTGTAACTGTGGGGAAATAAGGTCCAATGTAATAAATTAAAGATAGATTTAGGCTACATTTTGAATCTCCTTGGAGACATGCCTTCAGCAAAGAAATGGAGGAAGGCCTGCATGAAAGCCTTGGAGGGAACAGGTCTATTAAGAACTGATAGTTTCACAAAGAAAGTGAGGGCTAAAATATGCATATAAAGTAAAGCAGTTTAGATTCCTTTACACTTGACTTCTTTAAAAAGTACTTATAATTTCTCCACTGATATGTAGCTGTGTCCCTAATGGTTTTACTGAGATGCTGAAGAACTGATGGCTGCATCAGGCTTGTAACTTCTGGATATGTATCACTTTGGATTTGTCTTCCATTCTTAGTGGTTTCAACTCATCGTCCCTCTTGATGTGTGTTTCGATAGCCCTAAGGTCTTGGTCTCCTAATCATCCAGAAAGCCTTTGAAGTACACGGACATCCTCATCCAGGATGCCTGCCTGGCTTTCTGCTGGGTGGAATAGAGGAAGGATAGGCATGGTAGCATGGCTGTGAACTCCATGGGACCCTTCACTTGCAACCTTGGCTCAGCTACTGCCCAGTCTTTGGTCTCAGACGCTGCCCAGTTGCGACTGCTGGGACAGGCTTTTAGGAGAGATTACAGACACAGCCTGCAAGAGGAGAACAGCAGCAGAGAGGTGCCACAATTTTAGCAGAAAAAGAAAGGGACTTAACTGAGAATTTCAGAAGCTGTGAGAGCTCTTGAGGAGACGGTGCCTTGCTATATTGTCTGAATGTCACTGCAAGATGGTTATGCTCACACATGGCATTGGTCATGCACAACCCTATGTCATTCTAGGGTCTTCTGGGGTGACTCTTCCACACATGTCAAGCCAGGACTGGTCCTGTGGTTCAAGGAGGGGGTGGTGAGCTATCTAGCAGGGCAGTAGGCTTTCTGGAGCCCAGTTGACCTATGAAAGGAGCTGGCAGACCACTGTCAATAGTATCAGTGCTCAGAGTGGCTTACATCTTTCTGCAAAAACATTCCTTCCCTTCCAGGAAAGATAACTCCCACCACAGGACATGGTAGCAGCCTCTGCCTCAGGCATCAGCCTTCACACAGCTTTTGTTTCTGAGAGTGCAATAAACATGCAAAAAATAACCTTTGGACCTGAGGAAACAGGGCTGGTAGCATCCTTCCTGCTTTGTGGGGTAAAATTTTAATAGAAATGATTGATTACCTTAGGTAGTGAAGAATACTCTGAGCTCTTGTTGCCTAAATGAAAGAGCTTAACTCCTTCCCTGCCCTAGTGCTGCTAAAAGATACCTCCTTTAGGATTTTATTTATCCTGTTCTTGACGAACTATTTTTCTAATGAGTTTTACAAAGGTAGATTTTACAAAATTATTTAAAAACACAGATTTCCTCTTATTTAAGTACTTGTACTAGAAATATTCTTTCCCTGCTCTAACAAAGAAGCCAGTTAATCCATCAGATCATTCCCTTGTTTCTCCTTCTGCAGATTTGCTTTGTTCAAGCTGAATTTCGTGACTGACAATCTCAGCACATCTGTGCTCTTTCAAATGCTGCAATATGCTGTTAAAGAGAGCTGCTTTTTCTGCTGCCACAGCCACATATAATAAGGCCATGGGAGACATTCCGAAATGAGTAGAAATGTTGATTCCTAGTTGGGTTTTTTTTGAGGAGGAGGCAGAGTGCACCTAAAGCACTGCTGATTAATTCCAACAGATGCCATTTTCCATGGAGGTACCCTACACTCAGCAGGCATCCTAATAATAGCAGCAAGAGGTTAAGCCAAAGAACAAGGGAAATATTCAGTCCATACAGGTGTTGGACAGGTTTCCACATTCAGGTTTTACACATTTCCTTTGTAATTGTTCAGAAATAAAACTTCGCAGAGTATGGAAGTGCTCACTCTACGTGTTGCATTGTATCAGTTTTTTGACTATAAGTAGCCTATGCTCATTTCATCCCAGATGAAAAGCATTAGATTTTCAAAAGAGGAGTTTATTTTAAGTGTGTTCATTCTGCTGGGGAAACTTTTTATAAAGCCAGGTTGAACAAGTTACAAATGTGAACTAAGTTTCCTGTCTTTGGAACTCAGCAGGCCAAGTCTGACTCATATTTTTCTGCAAGTGATAGCTTTGAAAGAAAAGTGTCTGGGCTTTCTGTTTTGCTGTCCCTTTTTCCCATCGCTGAAGAGGTCTCCTTCAACCTCTGCGACACAGCAGTATGAGGGAGGTGAGGTACAGTGGTGTCGGCATGAGGCAGGGGGCCTTGAACTCCAGCTTTCTAATCCTGCCTCTGAGAGAAATCAAACCAAATTAAAAACATCTCTGGGCTAGATAGCGCATAATGCCACTGCTTTGACTTAGAAGTAGTGCTGAGGTGTGCAGCCCAGCAGGAGTTCCTGGAGGCAACGTGCTGTCACTCAAACCAGCACAGATGCTGTGTAACTCCAGTGAGCAGCCTGACGTGGGGCTCTGAGAACAGTATGTGACCGCCTGTCTCCTGCAGCAAAATCACAGCTGTTTCCTCTGCACCTCTGGAGAGGGAGTAGCATGTGTTTGCTGCAAAATGTTGCATTATATACACTCCTTTCGGTACTTTTTCTGTTCTCTTGCCCTTTTCTTGTCCCCTGCCTTTATCTCCCACTGACCTGCAGTCCCTCACTCCCACACGCAGGCTTACTACAATGCTTACATTGCCTTGGAGTTTGAGCTTCTGGCTCAGAGCTTCTTCCATGGTTGAAAAGCACAAAGCACATCTGAGGAATTGGACCGAAAAGGAGGAATCAAGCTAGTCTCGCACTCCCTTGATCTGTGGTTGTTTGAGTGCCTGGCTGGTACCCTTGGGTATATGAGAGCAGTCTGTAGGCAAACAGCCTTAACTAACTTGCAGCAGATGCCAACGACAGCAAGGGCAGCTGGACATCGCCAGTGCATGAGGAGACCTTGGACACCACCCAACAATAACTTCTTTCCCATTTGTATGCCACTGGAGGATCCCCATCAGCTTGGGTGATTCTTCTGCCTGATGGCTGCAGGATCTGAAGCAGTGCGTTAGCCCTCCTTTTCATGATTATAATGCATTAGACTGAACAGCTCTAGGACACAACTCTAAGATGCAAGAACATTATGCTTAGCTGCTATGTTTAATTCATGTATGTGCTTGCAAATGTGACAGGCAGGTTTCATTGTCAAAAGGACAGTGGTGTTGTGCTCTGAGTTCTAATTGGAGAGCAATAACATGAAATGCTCATATATGCTGAATATCTGCCTGCAAATTTCAAAGGCTATGGGTGCTTACTTCTACTTACAAAGGTTTAATTGGCCACTACTTAAAGGGAAATCAGGATATGTAAACAGATATTTGCAAGAGTAGGTTCAGTTCTGTACTCATTTGAGTCGAGTTGCTGTGCAAGGTAAATAAATCCAATCACTTCTAAATATAGAAAGTGTGATGTGGTAGAGTGCAAGAGAGAACAGAAGATATTTAGGAATCTGTTTCCCGGGTCAGCTTAGAGAGGAACGGAAACATGTCCCGACTTGAAACTCTGCTCTAAACTTAAAAAAACCCCAAAACATCCACCCCCACACATCCCTTCCACCTGTCATGGATTAAAACTATTCAGGTTGGGAAAAGACTTAAATATCTGCATTTTCATATGTTTAGTGCTAGCTGTAAGAAAAATAAGAGAGGTCAAAGAACATAGGCTGTCGTTTGCTACCTTTATTTCCTTGTATTTTAATGCAAGTTTTGGTGGGATTAATTGCTAGTAATGAGAAAAATTATCAGAATTTGGCCTGCTGAAATTGCTTCTAATCTAAGTGGAGTCAGAATGTCTTCATCATATACCAAGAACAAATCTCCAAAACTGAAGAGATCTGATTCATTCACAAGACAGAGATGAGCCTGTAGCACTGTTTGATTGAAGCTCTAAAAATTGCCTGTTAATCACTAATTTTGATACAGTATCAGTGAGTGGGAAAGTGCTCATACTCCTTCTTCTTTACTTCTGTATTTTCCACATAGTTATTTAGATGAATCTGTTATAGAAATCGGTTGTGTTTCCTTGGCTCCTACTTTTCTTGAGAGCTTGCACTGGCCTGGTGTATATACTCTTTACATTTAGAGCCAGATGTGTAAGTGGAAATTGACTTAAAAATGACGTGACAGAGTGGAGGTTAACCAAAGTGATTTAAAAAAAATATGGAGGTTAACCAAAGTGATTTAAAAAAAAAATAAATGGGTACAACTTAAAAATCTACAGCCCTGGGCCATTTTGTCTCAGCGGCTCTTTCATTATTCCAAGGCTGGTCCTCAGGGGCTTTCCCTATCAGATGCCATGACTGAAGCTGGCTACTCTGGCTACTGACAACTCTCTGAGAACATCGAGTGTAATACATCTCCCCTTTCACCTGCTAGACACAGCAGCCACCCCATGGAAAGGAATTAGGAGCTTGCTTTCTGCTGCTGTATCTGTATCCAGAGTTATAAATGTTTCATGTTTTTTGGCGCTCAGAGAGCTCTACTTAAAACTCAGATATTTCTAAGAAATCAGTCTGATGCCTCTGAGGTCAGAACTGATTTGGTAATAGTTATTTCTTCTAGGGTAGAAGAGAAATTTGTGCTTGAATCAAGGGGACGTGAGGCACTGTTTCTGTGCTTACTAAAATGACACCCATTATGTGAAGGGAATTTTTGTCCCTTTCCTCTGCCTTACTTTCAAAAATATTTTAAGTAATTCACTTATGGGCTCAAGCTCCTTCAATTCCTACTGCAGATCTGAGAAACATTGGTTTCCCTAGCAGGCTCTGAAATGAAACACACATTTCATCGTGCATCTCTGACTCTATTTTCAAAACAGATTTTCAGAGAGCAGTTGGTATTTGAAAAACTGTTTTGTTAAAAGACTTGCTAATAAGGAGAGGGTATGTTATGCCTGACTGAAAGCAAGACTCTTCATTTTTAATAATCCACAAACTGCAGCATGAGTCCATGAGTATGGATTTAACCACTAGAATAACAATATGGAGGCTTTGGAAGCAAGCAGCTTTATAAAATTAAAACTTAGTCAAATTTGTTTGGCTACTCTATATCTGAATGAAGGCTCCTACTTTAGGAAAATAATTTAGTATGTCTACTAGTTATTTATTATGTCTTCTGTGGCACAACTCAGACTTGTAGAATGAGGCCAGTAGTTGAGGAGCTTGCTGAATCAGGGTAAGAAATAGAAAGTGGGTTGCCATGTGTTGCGTTTAGCATTTGCAGAGCCTGTAGCATCATCTCAGCATCACTGAGAATGTTTCCTAATAAGATTGAGCCCCCTTCTCCCCCTCATTCACCCATTATAATCAGAAAATAATATTACGCTGCAGTCTAATTTTCCAATACACTTCACAAAGCATTTATGTGATGTGTTTCGTACCTTTTTAACCTTTCTGAGCACAATGGCTACCACAGTTTCTCTCCTTTAAACAACATCTTTCTAGCATTAAGCACACAAAAGAAGACAAATTTATGTCCCTTCTTAAGAAATAAACAGAGAAGCCTAGTGAAATACGTTAATATGTTCTCAATTAGCACACTCATTAAGAAGTGTTTTGAGCAAACTAATGAACTTTTTACTTCTTGCACAAGATAAAATTTACAATGAAAAATGAGTAAGTAGAGATGGTGTATGTCACCAAATTATAGGGCTGTGTGAATGGCTCTAATAAAACCATTTTCCCCCTGCTCAGAAATGATGGATTTTATTCTGCTGAACTTGAATAATAGCATTCTCTGTAATGGACTCCTTAGCCCTCTAAGTGGCTAGTAAAAATTAATCTTCAACAGCAAGGAGCAGTACTGGGGTGATTCTTTGCTTTAAGATTGAATTACTCAGACTTTAAGTCCTTGTAAAATGGAATGGAATATGCTACATCCTGTTTACCAGGTGTTTCAGGAGCAATCAGCATGAAGGCACGGAAATTTAGTCATCAAAAAATATGAAGGCATGCTGTGAAAAACCAGGGGGACTTTTAATTCATAGCATTAATTTACAAAGGTTTTCTTTTATTATTTTCCTTTTGGTTTATTTTAATAATAGAATAAAATTTAATATGAAGCAATCACTTTCAGGCATTTCCCTATTATAGTTGCTAATATAGTCTAACATTTGGGGAGCTTTCACATCTTCTCCTAAAGAAGCTAAGGGTGACCTTAATCTCTTGGAAATCTGCTGTAATTATAGTTTAGAAGTGCTTATGTCTTCTCAGTACATGGAACCTGGGACATCTTTGCCCCTGTTCTAGGCATTGCTGTTGAGGTTAGATGGGATAAATCTGAATTCATACTCAGAGAAGGGGACAAAGTATGATTTTGGGTGACATCCTCCCATGGCACGCTAAAATAATGGTGACTAGACACAATATAGTGAATATGAAGGAAAACTGAGACAAATTAATCCCTGAGCTAATGAGATAATGAAATTATTTGCATGGGTTTTTCACTGTTAAAATCAGGGCTGTCTTACACAGTGTTCACATGTGAGAAAGAAAAAGGGACCAGCTATGTGAGTTTTCCTTTAATTTAAAACACTGTCTTCAGAGCCGGGTGCCCAGGTTCATAACCTGGTTGCACCATGGTTGTTTGCACAGAGATATTCTGGCTCACACCACACCACTGAATCTGAATGAGCAAATCTTAGCTGATTGGTGTGGGAAGACAGAAAGGAAGGGAGTAAGTCAGGGAAGGGAGGAAAAAAGGTGCAGTAGAATTATGTAACTGATATAATGTTTTTCTTTAACAGTTGCTTGTATAGGAGGGTACAAGACATAAGTAGCCATTAGCTGAATAAGTCTCTCTGTGAATGTGTGTGTGAGAGAGAAAGAATTAAGTTGGGAATTATCATTACTGTTTTCAGCTCCTTTCTGCTTAAATAACAATATCCTTTACAATGTCAAGCTCAAAAAAAAAAGGAGAGAAATTTCTTATTGATACAATGGCTTTCAAAAACAAAGCAAACAAACCAGATTTAAAAGTACATAGAATGATAAGCATATTGCCAAAATATGCTGCCCCAGTTACTATACTGTGACCACTGGGTAGTTAGCTGTGTCTGTGTCTTGTGTATAAATATAAATACCTATCTACCAGTCTGATGCCTCATTAGTAGTATCTGACTGAGAATTTCCAATTAATCTATTTTCAACAATCATGTTTTCAGTTCTGTAAAGCCTTTCTCATTCTCACTTCTTTTGGGAAAATAAGGAGGAGAGGGGAGGAAGTCTGTATGAATTTTCTCAATTTCGCTAAAAAAGCCTGCCTCTTCTGCGATCACTGATATGGTTATTGTGAAACGTTCTGTAGTTATAATGGACTTGTTCCAGAAGTTTCACTGAGCTGGTCCAATCCCTAATCCCTGCTCTAAATTGTTTCTTTTGGTGCCACATCACAAAATTAATCTTTCCATTTGCTTTCCACTGAATGATTTAACAGTGTGTGAATCCATATAAAGAGCCATGAGGCAAAGCTTTTGATATAAGTTAGCTAGAACTAAACCAGCCTGCATATCTTATTTGGGAATAAGAAAATAAGTTTCAGGAATGACAGGTTTGGCTGCAACTTTTAGTTGTTCTCCTTCCCTGGTGCCAGAATACACAGTGCATTTATTAGTTTCCTTTAGTTTTGATATATTTTCTGTGTAATCAGGTGGCTCTGAGAGATGACCAAACACTGGTCATTCTGGGCATTTGTTTTTTCCAGTGATTTGAAATAACATTACGGGAGCAATGCCCCACATGCAGAAAAGCAATGACAGTAGCAAGATTTCTGCTGAGGATCTAATGGTGGGTTTAAATGACATGCTGTGTCTGTGTCATAAAAGTACTTTAGATACAGGACCAGTCTTTTGGAAAGGTTTATAGTGCAAGTAAAGAACATCTTGCTGGTCTTTTGAGTCAACTCCATCTATAATGATAATAGTAATGATAAAACCTGTTGCTTTCACATAGCCACTCAATGGACTATATGAAATGAGTAGAAATGGTCTCTGTTGAGTTCTTGCTCTGTGGGAGCCTATCTTAGAAGCACTGCTGCAGTCAGACAAAAGGACTGAATGTCCTGTCAGTGTTGTCAGTTGCAGAATCTGATGGGTTACTGGAAGTGCAGCTTCTATTTTGGAAGAGTTGGACTAAAGATGATGGGCTACTCATCAATTTTAGTGTGATACAGTTAAAAGTCTTAAATGTTGAAAATTCTCTGACCAGGTTGTCCCAGCAGATGCTTTATGTTAACTAGTCTTGTATTAGCTAGCCTGGCTTTAAATAAAGAAATTTAGAAGAAGATAAAATACAGTTAAACTTATGTAATATTTGAAAAGGGAATCATCTTGTCTAACTTTCAAGGTGTGATTCACTCCAGAGCAGGACTCAGTTGCCAATTTTATATCTATAAGTCAGTGAGATATTTAAACTCCCACTCTACTCAGCACAGGACATATACCGCTAGCAGAACTTCACAGCTTCTCCCAAGAATAAAAACTCTTCTTACACTCATGCTTAGGTCTGACCCTAAACCTTCTTTTCCTCCCTAGGATTTATAGATGGAAAACATTCACAGAATCACAGAATATTAGGAGTTGGAAGGGACCTCGAAAGATCATCCAGTCCAACCCCCCTATCAGAGTAGGATCACCTAGACTAGGTTGCACAGGAACGCGTTCAGGCAGGTTTTGAATGTCTCCAGAGAAGGGGACTTCACAGCCTCTCTGGGCAGCCTGTTCCAGTGCTCTGT
>NW_010159292.1:0-4710 GCF_000695765.1 Mesitornis unicolor
ATATATATATATATATAGACACACCTATATATATATATATAGACACGTAGATATAAAGATACGTAGATATATAGATTTCTAACATCGAGCAGCCAGACATTAAAGCCATGAGTAGCCATTGACTACTCCATCCCACTTCCAAAGTGTATTTCTGTAGCATATGGGTGCCCAAGGTCCCTTTTCTTGTTTCTCTCCTTTCCTTCTCCAGAAAAATCATTGCTTCTCTCAATCTGCACGAGAACAAAACAAGGCTAAACTGAAGCTGAGAGAAGTTTCCTTCAAATTAATGAAATCTTTGGAAGACAAAAGTCTCATTTCTACCTAATTTCAGTACTTTGAGTGTTAGTCTCCCCCATTGCACATCCAGGCCTCTGAAATTGTGTGAAGATCCCAATTCCTCCCAACCCCAAACACAATTGCTACTCCTCATTTCCATTTTTTTGCCCAAGGCTCCTGAAACATCATATGGGGATTTGGGAGCCCCATTTAAAACAAATTGTTTTAATTAAAATAGTAATTTTCAGCCCCAAGAGATGTAAACTATTAAAGAGTCGCCGGGAGGGACATCTACTAACGGAGAGCGCTGAGCAATTATGGCCAAGCTGCTGCAGGAAAACCCTGGAAAACCAGAGCAGCCGCTTGCCAAGGGGTGATTTATCACCGCAGATGGCATTGAACGGGTTACGGGTTTTTTCCTCCCATCAAGGCTCAGCAAGAGCACTTCGTTTTCTCATGTGTCACCAAGTCGTTTTGATGGAAGAGGAGAGATCAGCAGCGGGGAATGGAAGTTGATGGGCTCCCTCTTATTTTTTTCTCTCCGAAACTGCAGCATGCAGAGAACAAGGCCTGCAGATTAAAATGGTTTTTCTTCCCAAAGCTTACCCTCTGTGTCAGAAAATCCTGCTCTTTTTCTCCCAGACGTGTGGTATTTCAGGACTACCCATTTGGGACATAGTAGGTTTAGGGTCTATCTAGAGACCCCAACCAAGTTGATGGCTCCATTTCCTCACACAAAGTCAAAAGTGGGTGCTATCCAATCCTACAATAAATGCTCGGGTGCTTCCCCGGGAAGGCAAATGTGAGCAGAAGGATGAGGCATTTTGTGGTTAAATGCTTTTTTTTTCCCCTAACATGGTTGAACTCAAATTAAAGGTCTTTTCCAACCAAATGACCCCATGGAAGAAAGACCCCCAAAACCAGGACCAGCTTAGGGCAGTCACCCCATCATGACTACCTTCCTAAATCAACCTTCACTGTCTTCACATCTGGACCGACATCAGAAGACCAAAAACAAAGAAAAATCACTTTTCTGGTCAACACATTTCCTGACCAACACTTTTTTCATGTTTCAGGACTGAATGGATGCCATAAACAAAGTTTGGAAGGGATTTTACTCCTGCTCTGACTTATGGAAAGCTTCCTATCACAAAGCAACATCGGTTTGGTTTGGTTCAGGTGCGCTGCTGTGCACGGCCCCAGCAGCCTCAAGAGAATCCGAGCAGCTGGAAACCAACTGCACAAAAGGACTTGCAGCTAAAAATACCAGAATTTGCATTATTTCTAGCCTGCTCTGGGAATTTGTCTGCTCTTTCTGCATTCAGCAGCACCATCGCTACAGTCCCCTTGGAGATGCAAGCAGACAAGCATGGGGTGCCTATGCACATGTCTGCATATTTACATATAGATACATATGTGTTATGTTATCACATAGACAGTATTTGTTATGATATCACAGAGACAATATATGATATGATATCACATAGGCAATGTATGATATCACATATACTTGCAAGTATATAAACACTGACCCAGTGTACACCTCCTAATTTCCACAGGCTCACCACAGTCAATGAATTTGAGGAAAAGCATCCTACTTTAGAAGCCAGGAGATCAAGTTTTCACTTTTAGGTGGCATCGTCTCTACTGAAATAATCCAGGGCGACCTATATTTGGCAAGAAAATAAAAATAAAAATAAATTAGAAGTCATTTTTGAGATGTGCATTGCCAGTGTAGAAAACAACTCAAGTTTCATACTGAAACATAAAGCAACTTCCTGGAAAAAAATCCAATCAAACTTTTTCAAAAGAAAACCTCCATTTTTTTTCCCTGTAAATAAGATTCAGTTATTCCTCGTTTTGCTATTCAGGAACCACAGAGCATCTGCCTCTGCCACCCACAGACACCGCGGAGAAGCACATTACCCCGAGGAATAGATATTCATGTCAGAGCGGCGACCCAGCAGAGACCGCATCCAGATGAAAAGTATGATCCTGTTTTATAATTCCCTTCTCACTTGATTCAAACCTCATTAAATCAAGAGGAAAGTTAACCATACATTTAAGCATGTGTTGCATGAGGCCCTTTTTTCAGTTGTTTATTAATAACGGCGTCACCCGGCTCTCTCCGGTAATGAACACCGGCAGAGGACGCCGTATTTCACCTGTGGCTACACCGTAGTAATTAAATAATATTAAGTAGAAATAGCAGCGATGGAATTACTGGAGAATCAAGACCCTTAAAAAAATTCCACTGAAGGATGTTTAAACAGACACTCCACAAGGGCAAATAGATAAATTAAGTTTTCCCTTAGCAATCTCTGAGACGACAGGAGAATACTAAATCGAGCGCGTAAGGGACGTGTTGTAGCAAAATGTTTTGCCTTATTTTTAATTTAAATGTAGTTATAGAGATGAAGAGCCTGGAGGCATCAACCATTGCCAATCAAAGCTTACATAATGAATAAGTCTAATAAGTATGCTGAAACCACCACTGCCCACAACTGCTCCAGTCACCCGAGGATGAATCTTTTTCAGCATAGACATGTACAAAGTCTTTTTCTTTTTTTTAAGTATTTCCAAAAAACATGATTTCTCTCTGGCAAGGAAAGCCTTTGAAGCAGTCCGGCTAGCTTTTGAAGTTAAAATAGAGAAGTCATTGCGCATTCATACACCCACTTTACCTCCTCCTTCTGAAAAAAGGAGGCATACGGCTCAGTGAAAAATGTATAAGGAAATGGGCGGGCGCATCTCGTGACATCAGAAGCGTTCAAGCAAACAAAAAACGCCACTAAAACGGAACTGTACAGATCTTTGGGTCTAAATCAAAGCCACTGTGAACTGAAATATTGGAAAAAATGTATTGAGCTTTATTATTTCAGATGAAGAGCTACGATCCTGGAGTCAGAACACTGCAACGTCTATGGTAAAGTGTCCGAAGCATGAATGGACTGCTAAATACGTACTTGTTTGGAGGAGCTGTCCTCACGTAGCAACATAACTTAGATTTATTAAAACCAGGTGCGTGTTTCCTTGCCGAGTCCCCAGAGCCATTAAAAGCTCCCACAAGCAGTAGGTCCCACTCAATGCACTAGCAGCAGGACTTTAGAGCTGCTCTTTTCCTCCCGCCATTCCCATAAATGTATTTCTTTCCTTCCCAATATTTCCGCAGAGTCTCCTATGTCAGAGACTTTCCCATGTACACCCTTGTAGAGCCTCAAAAATGCACGGGGCTGATCTTAGGTGGAAACTAAAAGCTTTGAGACTGTCCATTCGTCCGAGGAATGGGGAAAAATCCCACTGGTTTGGGAAAACTATGGGAAAATACCAGCTGCTGCTGCCAGAAAATACTATTTGTTAAACACAAATGTCCGCTAATGGAAAGGGTTTCACTGCTGCAAATATGAGAACACTTGAAAGGCAATAGGAAGTCAATAACCGAGCAGAAAAAGCAGCAGCGCATGCGTCCAGGGGGGCAGAGTGAATAAAAAGCGTGTTTTGCCATTTTTGTCTCATTTTGTTTCTCAATCCACAGTGCAAAAAGTCCCATCTCTATTCAAACTCTAATAGACTCTTCATATGTCACAATTCACCATGTTCTTCTACGTAAAAATGCCATCAATCAGCTTAAATCAGCTTTAATTTAGATCTTTAAATTTAAGATCAGCTTAACTTTTTACCAGATCTGACCAGTGGAAGAAACAGTGACATTGTTTTATTTATTTTTAATAATTCCTCACTCCTCCCAGCCCTTTTTATGCAGACTGGATATTTGGGAAGAGGGAGATAATCTTCTTGAGGAATAAAAAAAAGGCAAATATATCATGTAACAGGAGTGCTCATAAATCTGTATTTATACTGGAAGTAAAAGTAAACTCAAAGACAATTTATTGCCTCTTATAATGAATGTGACTATTAGGTCCTTCGATTTTATTAGCATTGTGAAAGAACATATTTTGTGTTCAAATATTTAAGTACTCGTAGAAAGCAAATGCGAAAATATCCCAAATATTAAGCATTCAATTACTTCAATGGAAAAATTCATTGAAAAATAATCACCTGCCTGCAGAATAATATATTGCCAAACTCGGAAATTTCTACGTTACTGGTGAATCCAATGGATTTGATGGCTTCATCTGGAGGGGAAACGCAGAAATGGATGCATTTCCCATGGAAATGGGTTGAGCAGTTGACATTTGGAGTGTTGACCACAGGACAGATTCGGAGACTAATAATTAATTCAATGACTAATAATGAATTCACAGAGTCATTCTGGTTGGAAAAGCCCTCTAAGGATCACCCAGTCCAATGTCAACCCAACCCCACCATGGCCACTAAACCATGTCCCCAAGAGCCACATCCACACGGTTTTTGAACCCCTCCAGGGATGGGGACTCCACCACTGCCCTGGGCAGGCCCTGCCAGTGCTTGGCC
>NW_010159292.1:4732-5297 GCF_000695765.1 Mesitornis unicolor
ATAAATAAATTGTTCCTCATACAAGTTATTTTGAGACAAACCCATAATTTCTTGATTACCCCTATAGAGGATCCAAATTGCTCGGGTTCGTACAGACTCATTCAGTAAAGAGGAGGAGGAAGATGCAGGAAAGCAAATAATGACCAATGCTTTCCTCAAAATAAGTGGAAACTTTGGTGTGCTGATGGCTTGTGGTCATGGTGTGGAGATGAGATGTGAAGATTTCTTATGGATGCTGGAGGAAAATGAAAGTAAATCACCAAAAATAAAGGTAATGAAGCAAGAAGATCACAGAATCACAGAATCGCTGGGTTGGAAAAGCCCTCTGAGATGATCACGTCCAACCGCTCCTGTCTACCCTCTAAACCATATCCCTAAGTACCTCATCTACCCGCTCCTTAAACACATCCAGGGATGGTGACTCCACCACCTCCCTGGGCAGCCTGTTCCAGCTTCTGACGACCCTCTCAGGAAAGAACTTCCTCCTTATCTCTGACCTGAACCTCCCTTGGCACAGCTTGGTGCCGTTTCCCCTTGTTCTATCCCCCATCACCTGGGAGAAGAG
>NW_010159292.1:5330-6641 GCF_000695765.1 Mesitornis unicolor
GGTGATGAGGTCTCCCCTCAGCCTTCTCTTCTCCAGGCTAAACAAGCCCAGTTCCCTCAGCCGCTCCTCATCAGGCTTGTTCTCCAGAGCCCTCCCCATCCTTGTGGCTCTGCTCTGAACACGCTCCAGAATCTCAACATCCTTCTTACAGTGAGGGGCCCAGAACTGAACACAGCACTCAAGGTGCAGCCTCACCAGTGCCAAGTACAGGTGCAAGTCCAAACAGTACCCTGCACAAAATACAGCAAGTTCAGTCCACCACAACTCTCATGACACAAAAAGAGCCTTTTCCTTCTACACACAGATTTTTTTTGGGAGGGTTGGCTTGTTCTGATACCAGCTCAATCCAAAAATAATGTTAACAACAATAAAACTTCAGCTCTTCAACCCGCATTGATGTGTGGGGTTACGCAGGAGGATGGGAGAGTATTTGTGTTGATTTTATGTTACTTGAATTGATCCTTATCTGCCTACTTACCTTAAATAGCAAGCGGAGACTCTACTTTTTTTTTCAGAGCTTCAATGAAGAAAATGCTTCTATTTTGTAAATTATAGCCCTGCAAATGATAGCTCCATCTCAAATGTGGTTACCTCTTGCTTAAATCAAATCAAACACGCAGCGTAATGGCAAAGCGACGGTTTTCCTGCCACCCTCCAAATCCGAAAGGACAAAATTTGGTGAGAAACATAAGATATGAGGTAACTTTATGGCAAAGACGTGCATGTCAAAGCATGATATGGTACAAGGGTATAAATGGGTTTACTACTGAACCCTCTCACTTAGGCAATAGGTGGGCAAATTTCTATACCCCAGAACTACTGAGAGCTCCCATAGCTTCACAATTCCCCAAGTATTTTGTTTTACACTGTGAAAACCAACAACTACATTTAATGAGCTCTGTTCTTCGTAGTCCCTCTCGCAGACTTTTAGCCACGGGCTCAAGAGTAAAACATTTTTAATGGTGCAAGTTTAGCCCAACGGTGAGCTAAAATGTTATAAAACTTACGAACAAGTAAAGAACCGGCAAGAGTGACAAAATCAGAAAGTTGGTGGTTTGTGCTTAACTTTCCCACAGAAGAACCAATATTGCTTTTTGCAAAGTGCTTTGGGTTTACTACTGGGGAATTTGTTGCAGAAAATATTGATTTGAGGAACAGACACAGTGTTCATTTTTCTGTAGACTGCCTATCAATATTCAGGCAAAATGAATAGTGAAAGCAGAACTTCCAGAGGTGTAATTGCCTCCATATTAAGCAGGTGAAGAAAAGAGAAATTCTTTATATATATAAAAATATATAAACAAATCTCTC
>NW_010159292.1:6658-13300 GCF_000695765.1 Mesitornis unicolor
AATAAATATCTCTCTCTCTCTCTCTCTCTCTCTCTCTCTCTCTCTCTATCTATCTATATCTTTCTGGCTTGTTCTCCTTTCCCTTCAGTGGAGGCTCCAGCAAAGCAGGGCAATTTCTGAACTGCAAAGCCCTGTGCTAGGAGTGCACGGGGACAGGAGGTCACTTTTTCCTTCGTAGAAAGGTTTTTCCACCAGAAAATACAAAGTGAACTATTTCATTGTATTTTTGCTGAGGGGAATTTCAGAGCCCATCAAGTGCGGCTGTTAAGGGCTCTGCCCATCGCACCCATGCTGCCCTGCCAGCCCTGGGGTTCCCTTACATCTTTTACTCACCCCCAATGAATTGGTCTCAAACCAGGACACATTGAGCTCGTCCTCAGGAATAATCAAGAATTTTTTCCTGCTGTCCAGCCGAGCCGTAACTGCAACTGGGAAAAAAAAATACACTGTAGAAAATCCCCCCTTTATTTACATTTTGAAACCTGACTTTAGCAGCCTGAAAACAACTCCCACCCAATTCCATGATGAATGGGGTATGCAACACTCAAGCACGTTATTCTATTTAAATATTTAAAATATTCTGGCTGGGTATGGACTTGTAGCTTGGAGTAACTGAAAGGAACCCCAGGTTTTACGCTCGCCTTCCTATTAAATGACATGGGAAGCTTAACTGAGATTAATGTATGTTTATATATTTTAATTATATATTAAAGTGTGTTTTGTGGCTACATGAGAAACATCAGTGGCATATTAACTTATATTAGCTTTAACAAAAAAAACCAACATTGACACATTTGCAATCATTCTGCAATTATATGGAAATTACATTACACGCTAATTGCTCTGACAGGTGCCTAATAGCTTCCCTAAATAGAGGGGGGAGAATTTACCCATGGGTATTCTCAGTTATTTTGCTTGACCACCTTTCACCTCTCCTTAAAGTAATGGAAATACCAAGCAGCAATAACAAGTTTCTGTTCTGCTGGGTGTTTTTTCCAGCACAAATCGATGTGGTCCTTCCTCCACACATCCCCAGTCCTGTGCGGCTCACTGGGGGCAGCCTCCCCAGCCTCTAAAACCCCTCCAGGTTTGTTCCTGAAATATCCAGTCAAAATGTTCCTCAGGTACAAATGATCTCAGTCCAAGCATAGATATATGAATAACCATCTTTTTTTGTGTTATTTATCTCTATTAATTTGAAGAGTCTCCTTACTGGGCAACTACACCATGCGGGAAAGGAATGGTCTCATAAATCTGAGGGGGCCTGGCCACTAATTGATATGAGTAATGAAGCTGTAAGAATTATGTCAATGGAAAACCTTGCCAATGCACCTGACAAGTCTGCATGAAACACAATTCTACTCTACAAATGGGTTTACCGTGGGTGGTCTAGGGCAGGATAATCTCCTTCCCCATCCCACCCACCAATGCCACGGCCTGCCTTGGGTGGACAGGGTTTGCTTTTGGGGCTACAGCAAAACCATTTTTCCTGTCTGAATCACAGAGTTATTGAGGTTGGAAGAGACCTCCAAGATCATCCAGTCCAACCTCAACCCAACCCCACCATGGCCATAAACCATGTCCCCAAGTGCCACATCCAGGCACTTCTTGAACCCCTCCAGGGATGGGGACTCCACCACTGCTCTGGGCAGCCCCTGCCACTGCTTGACCACTCTTGCAGTAAAGACATTTTCCCTAACACACAATCCAAACCTCCCCTAGCACAGCTTGAGGCCACTTCCTCTCACCCTATCTGAAGGCAGAGTGCAATCAGACGGGACTAAATGCACGTGGTTTCCCTGCCATCAAAGAGGGAGTCTACGAAAAAGCTGTCACAAGCCAATGACAAACTGTACAGGACAGGCACCAACCACTGCAGGTCTAGAGCTCCTCACTGCTCTTGGTCAGGAAACACACGTATTTTACATTTTTAATTATCTTCAAATTAATTTTTCGTCATTAGTCTTATGCTATAACATCACTACAGGTGTAAGATACACAGCAAGTAAGTCCCCTGAACAATCACTCATGAATCACACATCTGCAAAAAGCTAAACCAACCCAGCAGAAATAGCCTTTCCCACCAGTAAAAACCAGTAAGTGCCATCTCAATTCATACCAAGCACTTTGCCATCCTTCCCAGAGATCCAGTCCCACTTCACCACTGCAGCCCTCTCCAAATTGAAATTTCATGTACATAGTGTAATACAACCCCCATATGTTTAATACAGTCTCATTGTGAAAATGCTTTCCAGGCTTGTTTGCAAACACTATAATACTGAAAAACAAATGCCAACTCTTGCATTCAAATGAGAATAATTCCTGTAAAATTGTGACCTTTTTTTAATATACAGACATTTGCAGCTGTTAACCAGGATTATCCATACATCCCAAGGTGTATTTCATCGGAAATGCAAAGCATTTCTTCATTGCACGTGTGGCTGACTGGGAATAAAATGAGTTTGTTTCCCTGTGACTGAGAGCTATTTGCATGACTTTCAGATATTTAGAGGTGATTTACAGCTTCTGCATTCACATCATGGCTGGGTATGACAATTACTCTCCTCAACACCTGTTTTATCCTAAAAATAATTGCATGTAAAATTTTACCGTAATTATTAGGGCTGACCTAATTTAATTTTCCTTTAATGTTTACTTTCAATGGCACAAGACTCATCTTTCATATTAATATTTGTATTAATCTAAGCACAGGTAGATTCTGTAGAGGTATCAGTTGGTCACTTAGGAAGACGTACACAGGACTTTTTGCAGTGTATGTGACTCATCATATATATATAAAATATATATAAAATCATCAAATGGTTTGGGTTGGAAGGGACCTCTCCCACCAGCCCAGGCTGCTCACGTTGGCCACTGTTCTCTTACAGCAAATATCATTTTGATGGATAACTTGACCTGTGAAATTCAGGTTGAAATTCTTTCTCTGCAAAATGGTCAGCATACAGCAAGAACTGTCTTAATAAAAATGCTTGATTTCTATTCATTAACTTCCTAACTTCAGGGAGGTGTTGTGGTAAGAGGATGTGGGAGGTAACAGAAAAAAGTCATTGGATCTGTGGCCCTTTCTGGCTGCCTTGAAGCACTTCCTGCATTTGAAAATAAATCATGTTTGCTTCAGCATTCTTATATCTACCCATGATTAATTACAGTACTTTAAAAATGCACTTGAGTGACACTTCTGGTGACACAAAACCTTTTTCCTTACAGAAAATGTCTACAGTGGGCAAAGACTGCGGCAAGCATTCCTCTGATTTAAGCAAATGAGGTGTCTGAAAACAAAAATGCACCAAGTTCTTTGGTTTAAATCCAAAATAAGTAACTTCAATGAGTTGACATCCTTTACTATTTGGAGCATTATCTTGCTCTGGTGTTCTGCCTGGCAGCACTTGCACCAGATCACTTAACACCACACAAGCACAACTGCAATACTGCACGAATACAACTTGTACTGGGTTTGGTACATTTTGTTTCCTATTTCCTCCTCACAGCGTTGTTTATGCATTGGGTATTGGTATTCAGACATTGAGCGTTCTTACTCCAGGGACTTGTAATGGCTCTGAAGCCTACTCTTTGTTCCTAACACTTTAATAGATAAGCTCTGCGAAGCTGTCATTTACAGCTCGTCTTTGCCTCAACGTTAACTAAAGATGTAGCTCAGTACTTTCCTTCTAGCTCAGCTCTCCTACGCACCCGAAGGTTATTTAAAACATGAAAACTCTTCACAATATTGCAGCAATACAGCCCCAAACATTATCCCATCTTACCTGCTGGGTTGTGCAGCCAGTGCTGATGCCCAGGACACTGCCAGAAAAGTCCCAGTGCGGACCCAGCAGCAGTGGGAGCTGATGCAGGAACACAGGGCTCAGGATCAGAGGCAGGCGAAGCAGCAGGGTCTGCTGGGCCTTGGGCCATTGCAGGGGTGGAGAGGGAAGGAAGGGTCCAAGCTGGAAGGGTCCAGCCCCTGGTGATCCCTGGGCTTTGCACTGAGTGTGGCGTGTGTGGGATGCAATCCCTGGTTGGGCAGGTTTGGGTCTGCTCCTCCTGTAGGTGCAGACACGGCCCCCATGGTGAGACAGTGGCCTTGTGATGATCACTTGTAGCAGTGCACACTGTTGTTAAACCATGCTGCTGGTTTCAGCAAGTTCAGGCACTGAGAAGAGACTGAGCTGGAAAGTAACATCACTGAATAGAAAATGAGTTCTGTTGAGCTCAAATCAGGACACCAAGGTGCTCATCACTGCTGGGAAGTGCCATTGCATGATGGCACTGACAAGCTTGAGGAGAACTTTATGGTGATGGCAAGCGTGGGTTGGACAATGACCAAAGTCTCCTTTCTTAGAGAAAGCTGTCTTCTTTATTCAGATATTCAGGTTGGACTCCAGCGTCTTCCACCACTCAAGGTGTTTCCTACCACCTGAATGCACAAAAAAGTTAACAAGTTGGTACTTGGGGAGCACCAAGTTTTTCAGATGAACCAAGTCTCCCCCATCCCTCCCTCCTTTTCCTCCTGCTTTACACTGTAAAAGACCCCCAGGTCTTAAGTCAGATTCAAAGACTTCAGAAGGTCTATTTTCCAACTTCATCTGTGATTTTGCACTTTCATCAGCAGTTTCACCACCACCCATGTTCAAGCTGGTTTTCTCATGTTCTTTTTGAAATGGTTTCTTTCAACAGGGATAGCGTTTCCATATCACCTGCTGAGCAGATAATTTGGTGCAAACTAAAGGGCATTGGGAAGATCAAGAGCACAAAAGTTATGAGATAAGGAGAGGGAGGGGAAAAAGAGATTTGTTAATATTATTGTCCCAGATTTTACCATTCCTCAGGTGAGCAGCAGTCGGAAATTCAACCTCTCACACATGCATTCGGTATCTGAAATGGAAATATATGTGTCCCAAAAAAGGGAGAAGCATGGAAATGGAAATGAGATCTGCTTGAAATGTTCAGTATTTCTGAAGAGTAGTTTTGAAATTGTTCCATATGCCTCTCATATACAATACTGTGTGATTAATTGAAGCAAACAGAGTGCATTAAATGTAAAAAGCACCATATGCACACTTACATTTCAATACACATGAGAAATTACTTCTGTATGAGAAAAAGCCCTGAAAGCTCCCTTTGCATTCAGGTTTTAAATCTGCCAACACTGGTGGAAAACCTTCAGGCATTGGCCAACACCCACGCTGCTTTTTTAGTCTCCCTTGTGTGTATTTTAATATACAAAAATTAGGATTTGTAGCTTAACACAGAAGAGAACTTCATGAAAAGAGATGGTGAAATTATACTTTTTTCAGTTCAATCATACTGCAATCAGCAAAAGCAAACCCCGAAGTGCTACAGGCTCTCTTAGGTGGCAGATAGGGCTTCATGACTGCACCCAGAGTTCCTAATTCTCTGTTAAAAGCAGAATAACGGATGGAGCTGCTGCTTTTGGAACTGGAGGAGATTGAAAATACAGCACTTACCAGCTGTCTGTGGCCTATAGATCCATATGGTCTGTCCAGTGCTGTCATCAGAGCATCTTAAAACCACAAAGCGTTTACCAGCCAACAAGCGATGTTTGTCTCTTTAAACCACACAGATTTATCAGTCTTTCGATGGCAATATCTCCCTTCTCTCAGAAGATCAGCAAGTTTTCATGAAGGCAGAATCCTGGTGTGTAATACAGAGATATTTAACCATCACTTGGACAGAAACTGTGGAGCAATGTTCCATTATACAATATATACCAAATTATACCACATGGACCCCATTACATCCTATGGGTGATGGCTGATCATCAACTGAGAAATGTTGTCCATGGGAAAAGTATAGGAGTATTGATACATAGAGTAAGTATAGACATTAGAAAACGTTGAAAAATAACTGCCTGCTCCTGTGCTTACAAAGAAATAAAGGTGAGCAAGATGGCTTTGGAAGTAGGAAAATCAGATGTAACTCAGAGATCAATAGAAAGGTGAAGGCTGAAATTAGAAGCCTGTGGCACTAATGAAGGATAATGCTGTCTGCAGCTCTCAGCAGTGGGAACGGAAACACCAGGATGTTGGTCATCAGACTGGTGAAACGAAAACCTAAACTTTCCATGTGAACGGAGCAGCAACCGGAATTACTCCGAAAAAACCAAATTTGTGTCAGAGGCAAAATAAATCAAAAGCATTAATGAGAAAATTAGAGGATTTGAAGGCGCGAGCTGTAAGGCATTCGAATTTCGAAGCACAGCCTTGCAGGAATGTCAAAGAGCAAATAACATAGTGAAGTATCATTACAGTAAAGCCAATTTAATGCTACATTACAGGGTATCTAGTTTGACTATTGTAAATCTCCCTTTGTGCTTCCTGCTATTTACTTAATGAAAAACAAGCAAAAAGATGTATATTGCTATCATATGTGTTCCTACAGCATCCAGAAACCTGAGCATCACTGCAGTAACTTTCATCCAAACACGGCAAAAAGGCAGTTTCTACATTGAGGCAGGAAACGATCCTCATCAATCCTGCTGCAGCCACTGAAAACTCACTATTGCTGCTTCTTATTATAAAGAAACCTTAAAATATCCATGCTCTAGCAAACGTCTCTTCTTAAAACACATACAGAACTACGCGAGTCTACCCTTATTCAGAT
>NW_010159293.1:0-260 GCF_000695765.1 Mesitornis unicolor
TGGCGGGCAGCCGCCGACGAGTGACGGCGCCTTGTCGTTCCCCCAGCAGGAGAGGGCCCGGGATGGCGGTCCGGGGCCCGGCGGGGGCAGCGCACATCGTCTGCATGGTGTCGGACTTCTTCTACCCCAACATGGGGGGCGTGGAGAGCCATGTGTACCAGCTGTCGCAGTGCCTCATCGAGCGGGGCCACAAGGTCCTGGTGGTCACCCATGCCTACGGCTGGCGGAAGGGCATCCGCTACCTCACCAATTGCCTGGAA
>NW_010159293.1:309-11655 GCF_000695765.1 Mesitornis unicolor
GCCTGCCCTTGCTCAGGTACATTTTTGTGCGGGAGAGGGTCACCATCGTCCACGCCCACAGCTCCTTCTCCGCCATGGCTCATGATGCCCTCTTTCACGCCAAAACCATGGGGCTGCGGACGGTGTTCACGGACCACTCCCTCTTTGGGTTTGCGGATGTCAGTTCGGTGCTTACCAACAAACTTCTGACAGTGTCCCTGTGCGATACAAACCACATCATCTGCGTCTCGTACACTAGTAAGGAAAACACAGTGCTGCGAGCGACTTTGGACCCTCGGATAGTCTCTGTCATCCCCAACGCCGTCGATCCCACCGACTTCACTCCAGACCCATCAAGGAGGGAAGACAGCACGATAACAATTGTTGTTGTCAGCAGACTAGTTTACAGAAAAGGTAATGAGGGAGAAAATGTAAGTTTATTTTGGTTGTTTTTTTCTTTAGGATATGGTAAGAAAAGTCTTGGTTAGGTACCACTCAGGCAGTGTCCATGGTATGGATTAGATTTCAAATGGGACTTGTAAGGAGATGGTTCTGAGCTTTCATATCTGTGCGTTCAAGAAGAAGCAGTGTACATTTCAGTTTGCACATATTGGGCTCAAGGTGTGTTTCTTTTGTAATACTGAAGGTACTGAAAAATGAAATTTGTAAAATGGAAGGTTTGGCTTATATTTGGGGTATGATTTAGGCCCTAATCTATATATTCTGTTAGAAATGTTTTAACTGTGTTTTGTTTTTTCAAGCAACAGCAACTTAAGTGATTTTTTTTTCATATTTGTCTTATAACAGATCACAAGTTGTCTTTTTTTTTTCAGAATTTTGTGTTCAGCAGTGTAACTGTTTTCAAAAGCCTTTTTTTTTATTCTCTTGAATAGAGCTATAGCAGTAGCCTACATCATGATAAGTTCTAAAATCAGATACAATAACAGCTTGCCCTAAATTTTCTACTCTTAGGTATAGATTTGCTTAGTGGTATAATCCCGGAGCTCTGTCAGAAATATCCAGAGTTACATTTCTTAGTTGGAGGAGAAGGACCAAAACGAATTGTACTGGAAGAAGTCCGGGAAAGATACCAGCTACATGACAGGTTTGTTCTGTGCATGTCTATGACCCTTCAGGGTACTTTGGAGGTGGGGAAGACAACAGCAACGCCCTTTCTTCCTAACCCCAAAAACTTTAGGCTGGAGAAGATGAGAACTATTGAAGGCAAGCAGATAGGCCAGACACTAACTGAGGACTTACGGAGTTCGTCTTTGATCCTGCAAGTTACTTAATAGAAATAGACTCTGTATAAACCTTCACTTGAGTCAGAGAAAAGCTGACTTAGACATAAAATGATCATATTTCTCTCTGAAACTGTGATGCTTGGATCACATGTCACCATATGGCATAAGGTGTTAGCTAGTTCGTGTCGCTGCTGCTTGTCAGGATGACTGCTAGTCCTTTATTTTATTATTTCAGTGTGAAACTCTTCAGAGTAGTGCTTATCTTGGATGTGTTCTTGTGGTACTACAAACATGTTTCCTGGTGTTAACAAAATGTTTCTGTGATGCATTTGTGTATTTCTTTGTGGTTTTCTTGTTGTTCAAAGAGGACAAGGTTCTTAATTTTCCACTTCCTTTTCTCTGTTTTCTGTTGCTCGTTCTGTACATCAGTCAGGAATGGCTCTGATAAATTTGTTAGTATCACTCTTATTTCACACTTTTCTGTTCTCTAGTATCTCTTCAGAATTAAGAGGTCCTGATCATTGTATCCTAAATACTTTCCCCCCACACACTTTGAGATTGATCAGACCTGACATTGAAAATTCAGATAATGCATCTAAACAAAGAAAGGATGACAAATCTTAATTATTAACTGCATGAAGCCATGTTCTCTTACAGAACTGGAACTTCTTGGTAGCAATGTTTTGAAGTCAGTTGTCATTTAAACAGAGCAACTTCTCCCCCCCAGCTTTATTTTCAGAAGTTTCTTTTAATGTGAAAATAAGAAGCAAAGTCTTCTATTTCCTTATTGCCAGAAAAAATCAGAGCAAACAGAACAAAGATGTCTGTGTTCCTTCTCTCACTATATAAGTGTGAACCATTGGTACATTTTTCAAAATATGTGTAATACTATACAGCATTATTACAGTCCAAATCTAGTGGGCTTGTTGTTTTGGTTATTTTCCTTATATGCAGGGTACGTCTCCTAGGAGCCTTGGAACACCAGGATGTTAGAAATGTTCTAGTCCAGGGGCACATTTTTCTCAACACTTCCCTCACTGAGGCCTTTTGTATGGCAATTGTGGAAGCGGCAAGCTGTGGTTTACAGGTAAAAAAAAAAAATATATCAACTATCTAGAATGCATGGATCCAATTTAAACAAAGTTCATGATTAAATAATATGTGCTTGCTACATTTGATTTCATCTGAGGCTCTGTCTTTACAAAGGTGAGCAAATATTATCCCCATTTACAGATCACCTGGAAGCTGAGACAGAAGGGTTAACCGAAACTGCTTAAGCTCCCAGAAGAAACTTGTGCAGAATTGGGAATAACATGTAGATCTGCTAACACTCAGTTCTCTGAAATAACCAGACTGCCTCTCCAAAATGCTATTTTGTATGTACAACTTTACAGAGTTTTGGGGTAGTTGGTGTTCATGAAGGTTTACTTCTATACTACTTTTAGGGTAGCTGCAGAAAAATGGTACATAAGCATGGGTGACTGGTCTGTCAGGCATGTGGAATTACCAGACTTAACCATTGTACTGGAACTGTTTTCTTCCTGCACCACAAACTGACATCCCTTTTCTTATATTACTGAGGATGTATTTACTTTGCCATGTAGGAATTCAAGACAAGAGTTGAAGAGAGAATAAACAGTAAAAGCTCTTTCTGGCAAATTTGCAACCTAAAAATGTTAAATCAACAGCCATAAAGAACTTATATTCTCACATTAAAATATAAAGAAACTTTTTTAACATACAGACTGATGAAAGTATCTGATATACAAGAAGTACAGAAAAATGTGACAGGCTTTTTTTTTTTTACTCTGATATCTTTTGACAGTAGTTACTATGTAGTTGTGGTGGTTATTCCCCTGTTATCTGTTTACTTCTCTAGAGTTGATAAACTTTTGCAGTTTTTTAATTGTTGCCTGCTGTTTAGAGATGATTACTTAATGTGAGTCCTGGTTGTTTCTGATTTCCCTTTAAAAATAATAATTCAGATTAAAATTACTGAACTTATAAAAAAATTATTGTAAATATTCATTAGCCCAGAAAGCATAAACTGAAGGCGGTTGTGGTGAAACTGTCCTTTCCAAGTAGCAGTTTTCATAAGGGACTATGGAATGAAAGTCCAAAATACGGTTGTATAGATTTAGTTATGTACTGTAACAAACACCTTTAGGTCTCATAAAACATTAATTGGACCAAGTCTTCTGTTTTACCATGCTACCAAAGAATCATTCATTGTTAAAGGTAATCTGCTATGCTAGGTCTTATTCTAGGGCCTTTAGTTTGTATACAGGTAAAATTCCCAAAGCATTACACTGGTCTTTGCCTCCATGGCAACCACTCGTATTTATTTTTTTTCCTATTCTTATTAAGTGCTGCATCTAAACAGTGTAATAGCATTCATCACTCTATTTTACTGTTATGCAGCATATGTGCTATTTCTGTTTTTTCTTTCAAAGGTGATAAGTACGAGAGTTGGCGGGATTCCTGAGGTGCTTCCAGAAAATCTCATTATTTTATGTGAACCTTCCGTGAAATCTTTGTGTGACGGATTAGAAAAAGCTATCGCCCAGCTCAGATCAGGAACACTACCATCTCCAGAGACTGTTCATAATAAAGTGAAGACATTTTATACATGGAGGAACGTTGCAGAAAGAACTGAGAAAGTATGTATAACCACTTCTTTTAAATTCTTTTGAAGTACATTTCTGAAACAGTTGCTGCTTTGGAACATTAGTATATACATTCTTGGTGTAATTTTTCAATGTGCTTCCTGTCAAACATACATGGTTTAAAAAAGGTTCAGAAAATACTTCTCCACCCCACCCCAATACATCCCTAGACAGGTGTGGTTTTTTTTCTGTTTGCACTTTTTCCTTTGCCATAACTGCTGATAAATATTCTGAAAAACAGCCTAGATCTTTAGTTACATAATCTACTTATATATTTTTTTCCAGTCTTCACATTAAGTAACTTTTCTGGAATAACTGGAAAACATTCTGTATAACATGTGTGAAAAGGAAAAGAGAGAGTTCATGATGAAATTTTGTCTTCCATGTGCTAACAAATGGCATAAAATTATGAGAGGTAGTTTAATGCTGGTAGGCTGAACATAGCTGAATTTACATAAGGTATGGATGAAATGAAAATAAATTATCACACTCCTAAAGTCATATTTCAGAATTAGAACTGCGCTCCAGCGTAAAAAATCTGCCCTTAGTGACAAAAGTTAGGTGCAATAATGTTATAAATGCCTGTGGAGATCTGTTGCTTCTGACTTCAGCCCCTATGTTTTAGGTGATGGAGTTGCTGAATCACATGCCTCTTATTACATTGTAGTGTACTCATATGTCTCCTTTAAGTATTACGTGCAAGCAGTCTATTTTACCATTTTCAAGTACCGTCAGTACAATTAATTTTATGATTTTGTAACTGCCAACATTTCAATTGCAAAGTTTTTATAGAAGTTAGTCTAGACTACAGTTTCCTTTATAGCCCTTTCTTAAAAAAATAAAAAACCTCTGTGAAGGAAAATGTTAGTATGATTGGAAGAAATATGCATGGAAGCTACATTGTACAAAGGACAGTTGTTTGTTAGCTCATTGTTTAGTTGCCCGTAGGATGAAGTCTGTAATGTTCTCAAGAAAAAAACTCTGTACCCTTTAAGCCTTTTTATGAATTGTGTGTAGTGGGTATTGAAGTTTCTGTTCTATGAAACACAGGACTATTTTTATTTTTTTTAGTGGTTGTGGTTAATATGTATCACTACTAGTGTGTATCACTAATAGCTTTTCACATTTATTGAATTTTGAGAATTTTATGAAGAACTAGTAGTGTTTCTTTAAATAAAAATCACTATCCTATTATGATTTGCTTGATTGTTCAAATACAGAGATTTGGAAGATTGCCAACTCATCTATGAGTTCATCCATCTTTGTGTTGAAAATCTAGTAATTGCATGTTCAGACTGTTTTCCTATGATTACTGTGAATATGAGATTAGAGCCCATTCAATTAATTAAAAAAACAACCCTCTCTATATAATGTTACATGAGAGACAAATTATGCAGCCTTCCTGTTTAATGAAATACTCTTGAGATCTGTCAAAAAAATGAGAACATTTCTTTTCCTTTTTCTCCTTAAATAAATTAATGAAATTTCTAGAGCAGTACTCACAAGTCACCATTTAAAATCTGCAAAGCTTTCTTTGGGGGTAATATTTGTCCCATCTACTAGTTAGGAATAAATAATTTATTTTGCACACTAGCAGCAAAGTACTGCCTGATTTTTGAGTTAGTTTTTAAGATTTTACTTTCTGTCTCTTCTCCATTTAGGTGTATGACAGGGTTGCAGATGAAGTGGTTTTGCGAATGGATGAGCGGCTCAACAGACTGATGTCTCACTGTGGCCCAGTGACTGGGTATATTTTTGCTCTTTTTGCTGTTCTGAACTTCCTTTTCTTGGCGTTTCTGAGGTGGATGACTCCAGATTCCATTATTGATGTTGCAATAGATGCCACAGGACCTAAAGGTGCATGGACTAAACAGTATTTTTTGGGGAAAAAAAAGAAGAGTTAAAGAAGAACTTCCAAGCTCCTAAAATGCTCAAATGGAGAAGGAAGAATGCATCAGTCACTAAACAAAGGTTTTAATGCTTGCTGATAGAGACACTACTCTTAAAATCCTTTAGTTTCTTTCTGAAGTTCTTGGAAAGAAACTTGGTTAAATGTGCTACCTCAATTTAGGATGATGTTTTAATTTAGTTTTGGATTCATGCAAATTTATGGACATCTCTTTTGCACTTCAAGCAGGGAGAAGAACATGGGTTTTTATATGTTGAAAGCCTTTGAGACAAAAATACAAAATTTTTCTCAACAACTGGAGTATTTTAGAAAGTGACTGTAAACTTTAGTGGTATTTGGGAAAGCAAAACACGAAAAAATATTACCTTACAGTAGTCCCTGGTAATTCTTGATATCTACTGTGCTTTTTATTTTGAGACCTATTGAAAAATATTTAATTAAAACCCCAACAAAACACACCTTTTCTAAGATGAAAACGGCACTTGAAATTAGTCATTAAGCCCACTACCATGGAAATTTCAGAGACTTAGTTCTAGCAGTTGTGACCCAGTGACAGTGTTTTGCCTGCATAGTATTATTGTTTTGAAGTTCTTCCCTAGTCAAAATTGGATCATCCTTTTGCTGAATCGAAACTCCATAATGAATTTTTAATATTTTCTGAGGTGCTAAATTTGTTCTGTTCACTTAGACGTGTGAAAGTGATGTAAAGCTTATGGCATTTTTTTAAAGTATATCGGTGAAGAAATTATCCTATTTAGAGATAATAAGCTTTCAGAAATAGCTCAGGCCTGAAAACTCCTCCAGCAGACTATGCCAAAGTGTGAAGTAACACGTGTGTGTACACATGCGCGAGAGAGAAATCTGTGAAGGGCTTAACAGGCACCATTGTGCTCACTTGCTCTCTCTCTTCCTTCCCTCTCCCTCTTAGTTTTTGGTTGGTTGTTTTTTTTTTCCCACTTCCCCTTACTTGGGACCAGAATGGCATTTCTGTCCATCTCTGGGAGGGACAGTGTTCAGTGTGCGTGATTTTACCTACACCACGTCGGGGACGCTGTCAGACAGGTTCTGCAAGTGAAATCTTGGAAAGGTATCCCTTAAATGGAACTAAGCTATAGGTATGCTTTTCGTGGAAAAAGTGGCCTCTTGCATCTGTGAGCAGTCCTAAGTAATCTATACCTGGGACAACATATGAACAAATGTGCTAAAGGAAGCATTTATCTCCTTTATGTCAACAACCCCTAAACTCCTCCCTGCCTAATGCACTGAGTTAATTTCTTTTTCAAGCATCACTGAAGACTGAAAATCTTACAGTTTAATGACTGAGTATTATGTAGTGTTGGATACTGTATTAATATCAAAAATGTGCAATATGAAAATACTGGTTTCAAAGGCTTGAAAGACAGTATTTAAAAGACAGCTTGGGTCAGTATCATCTTGTTTGTGTTGAGAGGTAACATCTGACATTTTATAACTTCATTGAACTTATTTTCATGAAACACAGGAAGATAATGTGAAATAAACGCCATATACAAAGACTATTTTCTTTTACTAGAGTTTTTAGCCTTTGATACGTAATATACAACATGCATTCTATTACAACTTGAAGTTGTCAAACTCTGTGCTCAAAGTGGAGGTCAGCTGAAATGGTGCCACACAGATTATGGATAAATGGGTAGAATTACGGTAACATTTTACTTTTCAAAGTTACTTTCTTTTAATAACGTGCAAGTTTGTAACAACTTTTTTAAAAATACTGATTATCATTCCAGGAGGATGTTATATATATTTTTTTACATAATATTTTGTTGGTTCTGGCTTATTTCTTTTTGGTTTCTTGCAACATCTACAAACAGAAATTTTCAACAGGATTGTGAGAATCTATTGAAAATAATTCTCTCTTTTCTTTTGTGGAACATTGTGTACTTATGAATAACATAATAAAACCTTGTTATAATCTTGTTCACAAGACAAATTAACAGTTTATCTAAAAGTTTATTTACCCTTCCATAATATGTGGGAACATGCAATTTAAAAGTACAGAAATGTATTCCATATTGCTGCTCCCCCTCACTGGTGATTGGGCTTCTTATGAGAAAGCTGATGATTAAAAAAACATTCTGCACAAGCTGCCACAAAAAATTGAATCTATAACTGGTTTAACTGCAAATATGCTGTTTCTCACGTAATGCAATTTGTATTGCACGTAACTCTGCGGGACTGATTCACTTGCCCACCTTGTGCAGGTGAGGAAGGGATGATGTCTCTGAATCATTCACCATTTAAAAAACTTCGGTGGGTGAAGTAGAGGAGTTTAAATAAAATAATCACATTAATTAAAAATACAATTAGTGATAACAAGTGTATTTTTGGAATATGTATTTAGAAATGAATAAAATATTTTAAAAATCTTAAAATGTTTCAATTGCACTTGTAGGTAACATTTGAGCATTGTGAAATACTGAGGAAATGTTACCAAATAGAGTGATGCTGACTGAGTCGTGTCTTGAACAAAGCAGAACCTCCTGTGTGGAGGAGAAGGGAACACCCAAAAACCTTCTCTCTAGAAGGTTCCCCCCCTTTTATAGAAGGGACCATTGATCTGCAATGAAATTCCATCCCACAGGCCCAAGGAAAAACTGTTTCCAATACATTATATGCAGACACTGTGAATTAAGGTATAGACGGTGTGCTGATAATTGAAAATTGTGTGTTAAGCCGGAGCAAGTATCAAGTAAGTATGACTGTAAGATTAATCTTTCAGATTGTGTTTTATAGGATGTGGGTAGGTCTGTAAGAAGGTAAATACACTGTAATGTACTTATTTTTGTGGTCAAGTTTTTCTGCATCTTTTAAAAATAAACTTATTTTTCCCCTTTTGATATTTATTTCTCTTCACTAGTCCTTTTTTCAGATATACTTAGGCTTATAAACAAATAATTGTAAAATTGCATCTTTGTGATGCTCCAGTAAAAAACAGACCTTATGTAAATAAATATAAGAACAATCAAAAGAAAATGGTTTTACAAACTTTTTAAAATTAAAAAATATTTAAATATTTTTAATGTTTTATTTTCTGTCATTAAACTACTCGTCATATTTGCTGTACATCTTTTGGGACACTCAGTAGTATGTTGACTTCCACAGGTTTTCCTAATTACTTTAGCATTGTCATAGTCGGATAAAAGGTGGGGAAAGTATTTACTGCTGGCATTTGCTTTGCTCCTGCCCAGGCAGCAGCAGGAACTAGACACCCAGACCTTAGGTGATGTGATGAGGGGTGGATAGGTGAGACAAAACACGCATCTGCTTGTGTGAGAGCAAGCAGTGAGTCACTGTTGTACACCCCTTTTTCAAAGCAGAAGGGGTGTCGTAAGTGTGCTGACATAAGGATGCAATGAGGCAAGGCTTGTATGTGTCACTCACTAGATCAAACTGATAGAAAATAAATAGCTAGGTTCTCCATACATCTTTATTATGATCACTTCCCTTTGAGATAAAGGCTTTCTGTCTCCTTTTTCCCCCCAGTCTTCTTATTTGAATGAATATATTTGATATTCAAACTTCCAACTACATACATCAGAAATTCACTGCTGAAATTCAAAGAGTGTCTATCATAAGGATAGACCAATACCTCTTTTAATTTCTTTTAGAAGAGGAGTCCTCTATCTTTATTTCTTTGCCAAATTCTTCAGGTCATATCTGACATTTCTCACTGTTAGCTAAAGTTAAGGTGAACCATAATGAAAGTGAGTTGTCTTCTAAGCTGGACTGGCTTTTCTTTTGTGCTTATTCCATGTATGTTTGTAAACTAAGGATATAGAAATATTAGCTTTCCAGTTCTTTGGAGGATCTAGCTAAGCTACTTCTATTGGTTCACCATCTCATGACACCTTTACTGAAGTATTAATACATTTTCTGGATATTCTGATTTGACAATTTAGTAATTACTCGGGCCAAAAGCTACAGTGATTCTTGGAGTTGTTTAAGTATCCTGCAGAAGTTCTCAATAGGGGATTTTTTTTCTACAGAGGGCTGACCTGTTCACTCCAGCCTGCATAATCCATCTCATTCAACTCACAGTGATGCTACCCAAAACAGAGAGGGAGGAAAAATGAGATTCCTGTTTCCATTTCTTTTTATGTCTTCTGTTGTGTTGTATGTGTTCTCATGCCTACATTATGTTTCTTACCTTTCTTTAGTTTCAGAAATACCAGATCATACCAGATCTTGCTATGGCTTATGTGACTACCACTTTCACCAGTATTAGCACTTCCCACCGTGCTCTTCAGCTGTCTCCCACTGATGACTTTTTTAATCTGCTACAGTAATTTTCCTAGTGTTCTTGTACTCAAAAAGGAGATTAAGAGCTTACATGAGCTTTTCTCAAATTACTCCACCATTTAACTAAAAATCTCAAGTTGTTTTGTTCTGAAGCCAGGAGGGTGGTTTTGCCACTACACAAATAGAGCTTGTCCTTCTGGAAGAGTCATGTTCCTGTGACTGCTTTTGAGTGGCCAAAATTCCTCATGGCTTTTTAGAGCACCTGGAGAGCTCTTCAGTATTATCAGTGCTTCACTCTCCTGTAGGGATAAGAGAACTTCAGTGGAAATCATATGATCTCCAGTTTCCTGTGTTATTCTGAGGACTGCAGACTTGTTACATTTCTACATTTCTATCTACCTACCTACCCACAGTTCTATCTCGTAGGCTGATCGTGATAGGAGATCAGTGGATTTCCTTGGCAAGGAAAAGTCTGGTTTGTAGGTTTTCTCTTAAAAAGTGCTGTTCCTTCTTACACCTCGTTGAATGCCATGAAAAAGATTTCTCCATCATTTAGGCTGACCTTTTCTTTCTAATAATTTTAATTTTTTATTTGTTTGGTCTTTTAATCTGCATCCTATATTCTGTAGTTTACACCTTTTGCTGTTACCTTGGCTTCAGGATTAGTGTTTCCACTATCATATTTTTCCAGGACTAACTGAGTCTCCCTTGTTTGGTCCACCTTTGTCTGCTAATTTCTCCTTTTGTTTTCGAGCTGAGCAAACGTAAATGTTTTTCTCTGATTCCTTAACTGAACTTCTTTTGCCATATAATCTGCATCTTCAGCTATCTTGTCCTCTGGCAAACAGTATTAAAGTGACTAAAAATAGGCAATTTTCATCTTTTGGTTTCATAAGTGTTGTAGTTTCTGCAGGTATATTTTGTTACTGTGGAAGGAAAGTTATATGTAATACTTATGTAAGGTGTTACGTTATTGGTGAAAATGTAATAACTTGGTTTAATTCAGAATTTTAGAAAAATTGATTCACTTGAAAAATGAAAAAATAGCTTGGGGTGTTTTTTTAAGTCCCCCGCACATATTTTATATAGAATCCTGGTGCATCTGCAGAATGCTGAAGATAGAAAAGTACTAAGCCAGCTGCATTGCTACAAAACAAAACAAATGGCATCTAAAATGTCCAGGGAAATAATTTGCTGTAACGTTTTTTTCTGCATATCCACCATCTCCTTGGGAACTCTGAAAGAGGAGAGTCATCTTGCTCTTTCC
>NW_010159293.1:11686-20748 GCF_000695765.1 Mesitornis unicolor
TCCCTTGTCAGGTGCGTAAATGAAAAGGTAAGAGAACCTGGGCAAGGAGGGGATTCAAAGATATAGATCTCCCTCCTGCTGTGCATATAATAAAATAGGGATGAAGAAAGGCTTAAAAGAAAAGGAACTGAGGTATTCTACAAAGATTAATCAATTACATGCAGAAAAAGCACTCTGTTCTCTATGGAAGCAATGTGCCTTCAGAAAGATAAAAGGGCAGTTAAAGAAAGGATGCCTCTTCTTCCATTTCAAATATTACACCTTTGAACCAATGACGGAGCATGTAAAAATACTTCCATTCTTTCAAAACAGTAAGATACTGTTTGCAAGGGATATTAATGGACACCATTCTTTATCCCTGAGAGATGGAAAGCACTGGTATGTTTTCATGTGTTTCTGGTTACACACTTTCAATATGTCTTTTCCCCTCCTGGAATAACTTTGACTTCTTAGCCCTGGCTCTGAAAAGATGTAATTTTATTTCAGATTCTTTCATGATGCTTTTTTTTTTTATATGCTTGCCTTTGTTCTGTATCTGAGTACCAGCAAGGCCTCTTACCAAGATGGGAAAGATGGAAAGGTGTTCTTCTTACAGGATCCCTGTACATTTTCTGCAACTTTACCTATGCAGCCTTTGTAAATGGAACTGCTACATCAAAGAATAACTATAACGTGGAGGCAGAGGCTTTCAGGGAGTATGAAGAGCTTGTGTCTGAAAATTTGTTCTAATATCCATATGAATATGGGTTTGGAAAGGATATTCTGCTTGTTTCCTGTACAGCATGGGATGTTCAAACTATCTTATCTTTAGTATTGTTATTTAGTATCAAATAGTCCATACCAAATAAAACCAGAATGTATTTTTGGTAACTGAGGAACAGCAGGTTCTGGAGTGTTTAAAATAGATGACATATGATACCAAGAATAGCCTGCAACTTAGCCGACCTGAGAAACTATTCAAAGAGCAAACCAAAATGGAGGGCAGTTCTATACTCCATGCTTTCACTAACATTTATTTTGCCATTTTTGCTTTGTTTTGCTTCAAGCTTTTAATTAAGATTTCCTTGGCTCTTCTGACCCATTTCTATATTGTTAAAGGCAACAGAAAAGAGGCTGCCAGGATAGCAGAAGAGATCTATGGAATAGTGCCAGGTAAAGTAAAAATATGAACACTCTAACATTCAAATGTATATTATTTGCCACATTTTTTGTAACTTGAGGATTTAAACCACTGAGTTGCCATGAAATGAGGAATCTGTTGCTAAACGTGTGGGTGAATGTTTTAATCTGAAGTGCCTTTCATTTCTGAGGTCTGTGCAGTGTCAGTGTGTGTTGGCATGATTTAGGTGTGCAAAATATGAGACTGCAACAATTACCCAGCTAGAATGAGGACATTTACTCAAGGGGGCTATGGTGAATAAAAAGATTGTTCTCAGGAGCAAGGCATTCTTTAGTGAGGGTTACAGATGGCTTTACTAAATAGCTAGTTTTACTGCCAGAGAATATTGAGTGAAAAGTTTTAACATGTTCATTTTCTGAAAGGAGATCCAAGGAGGATATAACTAATGACTTTATGAATCTAAGCCAAGAATCCTTGTTTTGTTAAATCAGAGGATAAAAATGAATACAGCTAAAATTATTCTGAAAAATATACAGCGTGGGAATATATTGTGTTTAGAAGGACATTTAGTAAGTAATTCATTTTTTTGGCTTTTTTTCCAAGTAATTTTAGTCCTTTATATTGCTGCCATAACAATGAATGGACAGGCGTTTACATGCCTGGTAATTCCACTAATTAAAACGACATATTTTAAATTTACTACTAATGAAATGTATTTTCCTACTTGAAGATTCATATCAGCCTTGTGACATCAGAGATTTTTATATGACTCACTTTTTGGGCACTTGCTTCATGATGAGTAGTGCTGCCATGAGCAAGCACGTGAACATGAGCAGAACATGGGTGCTGCGAGATGGTCAGCCAAAGCAGAGATACTAAGATCTGGCCAAGAGAAATAATGCTGCAAAGCATTTCTTACAAAGCTGCTATATACAGGCATGTGTGTCTCTGGGTTATTAACTTACGTGTTATTCTCTGGAGTATAATTCCAACCATTTATTACTGTCATTTTTTCCCCAAGTGCCTTCACGCAATTGTAGTCAGACACATGGCAAACAGCAGTTTCTCCTCCATGCAGGTTCTGATTGAAGTGCCTTGAAGTTTAGCAGACTGCAACATATTTTTATCTGCAAGTTGCCATTTGCAAAAAGCCATTAAGGATAATCTTTCAAAACATAAGATCATATGATGCAGTTGCTGGGACACTATTATTAGATCGCAGGCCGGGAGCTTCACAGCCTTTTCTCTTTGCAGTGAAGTAGCACAGCAGCAGCAGCAGCGGCGGCAGCAGGCCAGCTTAATTTATCTGTAGAAATTCAAGACAGCACAGTGTTTTCAGATATGTCACTCACAGCTGTGAAAGGAAGATGTGCCCCGTATGGGAACTATATTTGCCACATGTTTCAGGGAGGTAGGTTGCTGTGGCTAGCATGGAAGTATGCAGCAGTGTGTGTTTTCATGGTGAGGCGAGTCTGTGCATATACATCCATTGTAAATGCATTGTAAATGTATGTGGCGTGCACTTGCACATGCTATGCTGTATGCATAAAATGTTATATGAGACACTGTAGCTCTGTTGTCTGAGTCACTTCTGAATCTTTCTGCTGTACAAGGGCCCTGGGTTTTGTCACTTGCAGCACCTTCTAACTTTTTGAATTGAGCTTGCCTATTTCAGTCACCAGCATGATGAGGGATGTGTGGGTTTTGGGACATTTTCAGGAAACACTTTTTCTGTCCCTACCTGGTTCCTGTTTCCAATATTTTGCCTGGTGCATCCTGTTTGATCCTTACGACCCTGGTTGCAAGTTGTACAGGCTAGTATTTCCATGCCAGCTTCCTGCCCTAGGAGCCCAAGAACAGCTCCTTAACTAAATGGAAACGAGCAATAACTGTAGTTAAAACCATTAACCCCATGAGCTGAAGTGCATCCTGGTTCTTGGGTAAGAAAAGGAGACTACCTTGGCCAAGGTTGAAACTTCTGTTGTGCCCTTGGCCTCAAGTCCCCAGAGATGTGTCTGTGCCTCTCTCATTCCTCTGTCTTGGAGAGCACCTGAAATGGAAAAAAACACCCTTTCCATTTTCTCTGGTGGGCGGTGTAGCTGAAAAAATTAAACAGGACGAGGGTTTAAAATACAGTGCACATGGGGCTGCTGTACAACTGAGCATGAATGGAAACACTAGTATTGCTTCTGTCCTGTGGCACTATAAACGCTGCTGGCCTTTGGAGAAATGCTTACTACACTGTGACGATATGGTTATAAATTTTAATATAGAGCACATAAATTTGCTCTCCATTTGAGTTGCAGGGATTTAACCTGGGCTGACTGACTATGCCTGTAGGTAGTAGCTAGGCTAAGGAAATATTTTCTTGGCACTTGAATAGATTAAGATAAGAAAAAGGACAAGCTAGCCTACACGAGGAGTCTGAACAGTTCAAAACTCAAAATGATTAAGGAAGAAAAGTAAAGCCTCAGGCAGAATTTATTTTTCCATGTCTTTTCTAAAACCTTTCAGTGAGGAGGAGGATGAAACCTGTTACTTAGCAGTCTGAGCTGGAGGATATTATTTATGAAATTGTCAGTTCAGGAAATAAAACTGCCAGAGACATGCCAGAATCCATTTGATGGACAAGTCATCGCCACATCCCTGCTATGAGTCTCTTAACAAAGTTCAAGAGAAGCTGGAATATGATTTGTAACAAAAGCTCCCTAGGAAAGATGGAAGCTGATAGGATTTGTAATAGGAGAACTGCAGGTCCCTGAAGTCCTTGGGTGAGTCCCAGCAGCACTAGACTTGTGGTGTTTGCTGAAGCATGTTTTTAGCTGTTTTTAAAAGTTTTGCCAAGAAGCTTTTGTTTAGGTCCCTCAGCGAGTAGCTGGCTTTCGTAGGAGTGCTGAGCCTTCTGCTGCTCTGCTGAAATCAATTTATCACACAGTTTCACCACTGACCCCACATGGATTTCAGTCCTGGTGTGCATTTACATGTAGCAGGTTTTTTCCCTTTCCTCCCAGGATCTGCTTTTGCTACTTACCTGAATTAACTATTATGCATTTACTGTTTCAGGCAGCTGGGCAGACCGATCCCCTCTTCATGACGCTGCCTTCCAAGGACGCCTCCTGTCTTTGAAAACCTTGATTGCACAGGTAAAGGTCTCCAGGTAAAGAAAAGGTTGGGAAGCAGCGTAGTTTCTGTTGAATTGCATCTGTGACTTGGTGAGCTGGTAATAGACTGTGGAAAGGCATAAGAAATACAATTGTATGAATAATACATCCACATGCACACTTTGGGAATGTATTAGTTTGCTCTGTTAGGATGCTGGGGACAAGCCCAGGACAAAGACTGTCACAGTTTGTGGCTTGCTGTATGATAAACAATGATCCTTGGAATCTTTTTCAATAATAAACCATGCAAACTGGATTTTAGAATATGGAGAAGTTTTATATATATATATATATATATACACACACACACACACACATATATGCACGTGCTAATTAAGAAAAAAGGTAGAAAGTTGTAGAAGTACATCCTGCTTTATAAAACAGCAAACATGGTCTTCCTAAATAGAGAGCTGTCAGCTTGAAACCCTCTGTTCCACATGAAACCAAGAGTGCAGACAAAAGAAAGAGTGGAGGAAAGGAATATCCTAAAAAGGACAAGAAGCTGATATGAAAGTGGGCAGCTGCAAAGGGACATGTAATGGTATTTCATGCTTTGCCAGCCATCTTCCTTATCACCTCTACTTAAACTTACTGCCCTCATCTGGCACAAATAAGCAACTGGCCCCACACCCAGCCAGTTAATTCCCTGAGTCTGTGGCTTGGCCATCAGACTTTTTCTATTCAAGTTAAATAATCTCTATCAGTGAGGCCACAGCTCGAAGGGACAATGTCCTCAAGGAGCAGAGCTGCCAGTGTGAAAGCCTCTGCTCCAGACATCTATCAAGGCATGGCTGCAGCTAAAAGAGGTTTCTGTTTATTGCCAGTTTTCTCATTTCTATTTCCTGATCTTTCTTTCCTTCTCCTGCTGATATCAAATGATTTTACAGAAAAGAAAGTGATAGAGATTAGAGATAACAAGGAAGAGAGCTCATTCAAAATATTTGCTGGTTTTCTGACCCCCTTTATCTCCATTTATGCAGATCTTACACCAGTTTATTCATGAGGGGCACCCAGTGTTGTGGTTATGCAGTAGATGCTTTGGTTATACATTGGTCATGGTTATACACTGGAGAAGCACTCGGTGTTGTGGTTATATATCATTTAATAAATCTACCCGTTCTCCTTCTCCCAAAGACATTTAATTTGGGGAGTGAAGGATGAGGGTCCTTGCTGATGAAAAAGGATCAAATCAGCAATGTCTGTAGAGTATGAATTGGAGCTGATTCACCCCAGCTTGATAAATGTAGGGACCAAGCTGTTCATGTAGCAGCATAATGATTGCTCATTGCTTCTAATATAATTACACTACTAGCCTAAGATTAAATATGGAGCTATACTTTAAAGTATATGTGGGACACTTAGAAGTCTCTGCTGTAGGACCATAGCTTTCAAGAAAGCCAGTGAGGTTTCTGCTCCTCAGGAGTTTCCTGGACATAAGAGGATGATGGAGCACTGATGTTTTAATAGAGTTCAAGAACTCACCAATACCTGTTCAGCACCAAAAAAGATTTTGTTTTTTCAGATACATTGGGAAGAGTTTACAACCATCTGCAAACAAAGTTTAACATGAGCAGTATTTGGTAAACAGCTATGGTAAGATTTATAACTCAGTCTCCATTTTGTAATGGAAGTGCTTGCTGTTTTGCCTAAGATATCAGTACTTATTCTTTCACTTGCAATGATAGAGTTTCCTTTTTAAAATATATATATCTGAATAATAGTTAAGAATAGCTCTCCTCTTCTTATCAGGACCATCTAGAAGACGTTCCTCTTGAAGGAATATGCTGATCAAGTATGAAACATCTATACAATTAGAAAATTAACTATTCCTCTGGCACTGATGTAATGTATGAGAAAATTTTAGCAACAGCTTTTACATCAATGATCTGCATGAAGGGACAGAGCATATCCTCAGCAAGTCTGCCAATGATACAAAACTAGGAGGAGTGGCTGACACACCAGAAGGCTGTGCTGCCATTCAGAGACACCTGGACAGGCTAGAGAGTTGGGTGGGAAGAAATTTAGTGAAGCTCAACAAAAGCAAGAGTAGAGTTCTCTGACTAGGGAAGAATAACCCCATACACCAGTACGGGTTAGGGGGTGACCTGCTGGAAAGCAATGCTGCAGAGAAGGACCTGGAAGTCCTGGTGGATGACAAGTAAACCATCAGCCAGATATGTGTCCTTGTGGCCAAGGAGGCCAATAGTATCCTTGAGTGCAACAAGAAGAGTGTGGTCAGTAGGTCAAGAGAGGTTCTCCTCTCCCTCTACTCTGCCCTGGTGTTGCCACATCTGGAGTACAGTGTGCAGTTCTGGGCTCCTCAGTTCAAGAAAGACATGAATTACTGGAGAGAGCTGAACATGAGTAAAAACTTTACTGCAAGGGTGACAGAGCACTGGAACAGGCTGCCCAGAGAGGTCGTGGAGTCTCCTTCTCTGGAGACATTCAAAACTCGCCTGGACACGTTCCTGTGTGACCTGGTCTAGGTGATCCTGCTCTGGCAGGGGGGTTGGACTGGATGATCTTCAGAGGTCCCTTCCAACCCCAACCATTCTGTGATTTTGTTATTCTGTGATTAATAATGCTTTTACATAACTGAAAAATTATTGTTTCCTATAATAGAATTTCTACCTTAAAGCAGTTACAGTGGTTGCTTTTAATGCTCATTGCATGGGGACAGGTGACTTTTACAGTGTTATATTGCTCACAGATACTTATTTCTGCTCATCGCACTTGCTATTGCCTACCAAAAAGTGCATTACTGCCATCTTGTGAGCTGCGGAGCTTATAGCACATCAGGTGGAGACCAACTGTGTTACACAGCGCAAGACATCAAGTGGAGGACGGAGCTGCTTCCAGGCCTGTTCTCACACATGGCTGTGATATCTTAATCACCAGATGTAGCTGCATTCTGAGGAAAACACTTATGACAACTATTTTCCCTTTTGTGAATATGTCTGGTTTCTGTTTGCACAGGAATAGATGCAAGAACTGTCATTTAGGCTACTGCCATTTAGACCTTTAATGAGGCATTTGTAAATCATATTCCTTTCTTTCCAGTGTAAAATGTTTCCTGGGTGGTCAAGTAAGAGGAACTGATTCATGGGTGGGATATGTTTCATCTATCTTATGGATTTATCAGGCACTTACTACCTCCGAATGAAACACCCTGGGCACCCCATATACTCAGTAGAAGCATTTTTAGGACACAATTCATCTGAACAACTAGAAACAGCTGGTTTACCATGGGATCAACCTTACCCTAGGAGGGAGCCTGTTTCTGCCCACTGAAGGAGCTGAGGGCTCCAGCTGAGCTGCTGATACCTGTGCCAGAGGCATCCTAATTTGTGGAGGTGAATCCCATCAGCTGTGGCTCCTGGTGCTGGACTTAACAGGGAAGTTAACATTACCCTTATAAGCTAAAGAAACATGATGTGTTTCCTGTGATTGACCATGCATTGTAAAGAACTAGGACTAGGACACAGACCTTGTCCTTGCTTCCTCTGTAACCCCGTCACCAGCTGCCATCTTTGGGGACAAGAACCAAAGCACTTAGCAGCATTAATCCAACCCATCCACCTTCCCTGGACACGCAGCCAGCAACGTGGCTCTCTCCCAACACCATCTGACCACCCTTTGTGCCCCCAGCGACACCCGGGGAGCTGTGTGGTTTGGGCCAGACTTACTCCTCACGCCCCCCCGCCCTGTATTGCAGGGCTTTGACGTGAACCTGGTGACGACAGACCGCGTGTCGGCTCTCCACGAGGCCTGCCTGGGTGGCCATGTTGCCTGCGCGAAGGTGCTGCTGGAGAATGGCGCTCAGGTGAGTCCCGGGGATGCGGGCACCTGGGACATGGATGCTCCCGGCATCAGCGGGGATGTTGGATGGGGTGCCTACAGGGCAGGGCCAGGATGCAGACAGAGAGGAGCATCCCAGGCAGAAACAGGGAAAAAAAGAAGTGTTTTGTTTCTATGGGTAACGGATTTGCCTTTTCCTAGTGGCTTTTTGAGTCACCTCGTTATTCTGTTTTATTTTCCCTCTGTATGTCAAACGTAGTCACGATTGATGGAAAAGGAATGAGAGATGCTAGGTGAAAAGAATATTGAAGAAAATGACTTATCCCTTTTTTTCCCCCGCTATAATGATCTCTGGAATTGCCTCTGGTTTCCTGTGGGATGGTTTGGGAGTCTCATGTAAGTAAAAGTAGATATGCTTAAAGCAATGAAACATTTTATATGTTAATAAAATAACATTTCCCCCAGCTGGGTCTACAGTAGAATATAAATTAAAAATGGAGATACAGGAATGAATTAAATATATAGGAACATATTTCATTCAGCTAGGTTTTCAAGTGCAATTTATACGGTAAGAAATTGAGCAACACCATAAGAGGCAATCAAGCTATCCTCTGTAGAAGAAAATAAATTTGTTAACTTCCTAAACTGTATGCCAAATTTTAATCCCTTAGAAAGATGAAAGGAAAACCCCTTTATGCTCAATTTTACTTGATTTTGGTATATTAATGACATTGCCTTTTTATAACTCAAGAAAAATCACCTGTTGCTTTCCTAAGAAATCATCCTCTTTCTGGTATAATACATAGTTTGGGTATATTTTTTGGTGTTTGCTTTTCCCCTGCTCTCTGTTCATAAATAAAATCTACAGACCATTGTCTAACTTCTCTGAGGAAATGTGCCATTCTGCTGCCCTCCTTTATTGCTGTACCCTTTATTTCATTTTTTTACCAAACCATTTACTTCACAGCAGCTCTCTTACCACT
>NW_010159293.1:20779-53970 GCF_000695765.1 Mesitornis unicolor
CCTCTTTTACCCATTAAACCAAAGCCCAATGGAGACGGAAAGCAAAGAAGTAATTTTTCTCCTTCACTTATCTCCTTGCTTACCCTTGGCTATCATCTTGCTTGAATCGCTGTCCCTGTTGTGAAATGATGCTCATGGTCCTCCAGTGCTTCCAGCAGCTCCAGCCACATCTGCCCAGTGAGACTGACAATTTCAGGAAGAGCAAGCTGCATTTTAGGCTCCAAAACCTGAGCAGACAGTTGTCCCCTGTGCTGTGGTACCTTGTATCTCCCCATATCACACCAGTCTGCCCATCTCCTGGGCCTGGCGTGGTTATTTTCCAGCCAAGTCTGTTCCCATCCCTGGTTTTCCATGAAACTGAGCAAGCAGAGGAGGCACCAAGGAGCAGGGGCTGCCTCCTCCAGTGTACCCGCCCAATCTGCAAGTGCAGCTTCATGTGGGGGAACATGGCCTCACACTGGCTGCTGCACAGTTGGAGCCTGCTGAAGATGGCATGGACTGAAACACTGGAAATGGCAAGAACTGGATTGTAATTGTGGGAAAAGCATCTTGTGAGAAAAAGAGTTAACACACACAGCATCCTAAACAAGTCAGTATTTCAAATGAACAAGGACAAACGATACCTAGGAACATATCAATGGCAGATGGTACACTGCTGAATTACCCACAATAAACCAATAGGTTCTTAGATATTCCTGCCTTTCTCTGCTGTAAAGGCAAAATGTCTTGCTAGCTAAATTGCATGAGCTAAGGTATTTCTACTCCAGTGCTGTGACCTCTTCGCAATGCAGCTCCAGGTCTTGCACTGGCAGCAAAGTCCTCAAACTTCCCTGATGCCTCAGGACTTCTCCAGCCCTCCCATTTCTTTCCTCTTCTCCCTGATTTGGAAATGGCACAAATTGCCACATGCTTGCATAATCCATTGCCCTTCTCCAGTGTGCCACAGAACTAAGGACATGCAGATTTGCTGCATAATTTGCCTCTGAGGGCTTGCTGTATAGTTAAACACAGCAGCTATGGTGCTGTGCAAGACACAAGATGGACTGTGCTGTACCAGTGGAGAAGGACAGATGGTGGTGATTGCCAGGTCTTTACGTCAGAGGTGGAGGAAGGAAATTATTTCTCTCTTACACACACACATACACACATGCATGAGAACAAAAACTCTTTCAAGTTCCTTTTCTATTCAGGGTTAAGACTATCTATCTGTGAAAATTTCCTTATCTGGAAATGTGTTTTCAGGGGAGAGTATTAAACATGAAGTAAATGTTTTCATTTAAAAAGCAAAGCCATTTTTCATCTGAGTGTATTCTGGGTTTGGGTTGGTGCATACTAGATGGTCATGAAGTTACTAAAATTCACATAAAAAGAAATAAAATCTGTATTTTAGCAACTCTAGGAGGAGCATTCATAACAGGCATAGCCTTATGTCACTAGCTATACAGGAAGGAGGGCAGATGTCAAAGAAGAATGTTATATGTGTTGTGCCATAACATATAACTCTGAAAGTTGTTAACAAAATCAATTCTGAAATCAAGCAAGACAGTCATCTTTTTCTGGTGCATTTGTGGTGTGCACACAAGGTACACTGCAAGGGCGTTCCTCTTAAGTCACATTACCCTGAGCACGTATTGCTGTTCCAGGTCAACGCAGTCACCATCGATGGGATCACTCCTCTGTTTAACGCCTGCTGCAGTGGCAGCGTGGCCTGTGTCAACATGCTGCTGGAGTTTGGAGCCAAGCCGCAGCACAGGAACCACCTTCCTTCACCCATTCACGAAGCGGTCAAGAGAGGTAACAGTCAGGCTGTGAGTGAAGCTAACATCACTAAGTGAGGAATACATCTTTTGTTGATGTTAAAATATTTTTTAAAACTCCAAACTTGTCTGTACTGGTGTGGATAAATAGGCTTGGCTTATTCCCAGCTCTTGTGCACCATTTGATATATCTGGGTGTTTCCTGCTCTGCTGCACTTCAGTGACAGCTCTTCTCTCCACAGGTCACAGGGAGTGCATGGAGATCCTTCTGGCCCATGAGGTTGACATTGACCAAGAAGATCTGCAGCACGGGACTCTGCTCTACGTGGGTTGCACGTACCAGAGGACAGACTGTGTCAAGAAGCTCTTGGAGCTAGGTACACCTGGAAAAGGGGCCAGGAGAGAGCTGTCGTGGTGTGACCCAGCACTGCTGCTCTGTCTGGGCTGCCTCTCCATTTCAAACATCATATTTCCTCAAGAGGTGTTTGGGCAGCCCGAGTTTGTGAGACTCTTTTGGGGCTATTAAAAATTTCACCTGCATTCATGAAGAATTTGATTTCTTCATTAAAAAAATCCCTAATTACACAGATCTCCCTGAGACTGTCTGAATGTGAAGATAAAATACTGTAAGTTTTCTAGAATGATAACAGGAAGCACAGACAATACCGGCTAATATTAGTGGCCAAAATCAATTCCTGATTATGACAAACAGCCATACTAAGCATTAACTTCACTTGCTTCTCAATGTATGATGAAGACAGCAGTAAAGTTGCTTGGAAGAATAATCACTGCAGCTCCAGGGACAGTCTATGAGCTAGCATAAATTTTTGCTGTCGGTGTACATTAGCCAGCTTACACCTGCTAGAAATGTGGCCCTGCTGTGCCTGGAGAGCCCAGGGCAAGCATTTTGCTTGCTGTGCACCTGGAATTATTACAATGTGATACCTAAAGGGTCTTTTTTTTCCCTGGTAATTAAATTACCATAATCTGTGTTAGAGTTTATATTAACAAACTTACAGAGCATATGGTAGGCTTTGAACATCTACTGGGTTGAAGGTCAAGCTGCTCAGTTCTGTCCATTGCAGACAGGGTTCGGTGGCTCAGAGGACATTTTTACAGCAGGTATTTGACCTGCTGAGTTTTGCACCACTGCTGCTGAGAGGAATGAGGGAGGCCTGTGTGCCATCTATCCTCATTTATTGAGGCTACTGGTGGAAACCAGCCTGGGTGATGCAGGTTCAGACAGTTCCTGTTGCCCCCCTGATCTAACTGTACACTCTTGTTCTCTCAAGGAGCCAATGTGAACATGGGGAAGCGATTAGACACCCCCCTCCATGCAGCAGCAAGGAAATCCAGCGTGGAGGTAGTCGTCTTGCTGACAGACTATGGTGCTAACCCGAAATGCAGAAATGCTGAGTTCAAATGTGCCCTTGATCTTGCCATACCCAACAGCAAAGTGGAGCAGGCACTTCTGCTTCTGGAAGGTAATGGCTTACTTTCCTCTTCTCTTTTTTTAAGTACAGCTGTATTTATTTCCTTTACCTAAGTACATTTTCTTAACTCCCTTTATAAGGATGCTCTATATAAACTTCTGAGCAGAGGTGAATCTAGATCCTCTTGTGTCATTTTCACCTGCACCACATAGAGCCAGAACGTGATGCATCTAATAGCAGTATCTGTGGGATGGACATGCTGAATTAATTCCCCCTTCCTCCTCTAACCTCTGCAATTCCCAGCTCACTGGTACCCTGTTAGTCAGTCTGTGCCCTCAGGGCTTTGCTGGCAGGGAGGGTGAATGGTGCTCCCCCATGCAGGCAGCCTGTCACCGTCCCAGGTACAGCTCTCTCCCTGCCAGGGAGCAAAACACGATGTGCACTAAGAACCCACTTCCAGCTTCAAAATAATATCTCTTGGATGGTAAATTTAGATTCTCAATGATGCACATAGGCTTTGTGCTGGCCCTCCACGCACAAGTGGGTTTTATAGAGGAAATGAAATATTGGCTTAATATCCTTCTGTCCTACTCCCTTTCTCTGTGGCTTTTCATGCACAGCTTTAATTTGTCATGTCTAAAACCTTCTGGGAGGACTTTTGCTTGAATGCTTCTCACCTCTTGTGACTTCTGCCCCCATATCTGAGATGTTCAGGGCTCAGCAACAGCAGGCTACATGAGCAAAGGCAGTGCTCACAGTTGTCCTGCTCCAGTTGCCCTGCGTGATTGAGAGTTTGAGTAGATAAAGAAATATTCCAATATTAATAATTTTACCTTCCTGAACCCTCTTTTTGATTTCTGCTTTCAACTTGTCACCTTCTCCTCCCTTACAGTCAGAGGGACTACAGGAGCACTTCGGCTCCTGCTGGCTTTTTACTTTTCAGAAATGAAGTTTCCTCAGTTTCCTCACCTTTCCCTTTAGTCCTGCTTTCAGATAATTTGTTGTATCTAACATCTGCAACTGCCCTTTTCACCTACTTCTTCTGTGTATTCTGAGGTCCTTCTGTATAAAATAAGCACCCCAGGGACCTATCTTGAAAGGTTTTCTATATACTCCCTGACTTTTCTGCCATAGTTACTTAGATGGCTCTGTTTAATTGCTCCTCTTCCTAGCTATTAAGTGATGTGAAACATAAAATGCTTCTGTTTTCCTAACTCCTTTGGGAGATGGTAGCTTCTTTCTTCACATCCAGTGATGGCAGTACAAGTACTCTTATCTATGTATCCCATATTTTTATTTTAATTTCTTCTTAGAGGGGGCATTATCAGGCTGTTTAGGCTCCTAAATTTTCCTGTAGTAAAAGCACAGATTATGAAGTTTACCTGGAAGACATAGGGAAAAGTTCTTGCTGGCCAAACACTGCTGTGACCGCTACTGTTTGGTCAGAAACTGGAGGGGCAGGGCTGATCCAGGGATTGAAATCTGAGCACCCCTGAACAGGCATAAAAGTTCAACCTGGAGCAGCTCCAGTGAGAGGAGAGCGAAAAGGAGGAGGAGGTATGTGGTAGGGGAGGCAGGAACACGTCCACTAGCAAAGCTGCGTTTGCATGTGCAAACACGCTATAACAGAAGCAAAGGAGCCTCATTGCTTCACAGGTTTGTGCCTGGTGTGCCTCTCACCTGAATGAGCACAGTGTGGGTTGGGGGGCACCTACCTTGTCCCCTTGTGGAGAAGCCACCAGGGCAGCACCATGGTGTGCAGTAGCATGAAGGCCACTGCCCAAGCTGGCCTCTCTGTTGTGCCGAAGAGTCCTCCAACAGCTTTCCTTTTTCCGGTGGTCAATCCGATGTTTAACAAGAGTTTTTCACATGTGACAACCTTCCTCTCAAGGCAAGAGAAGGCTGAAAAGTCCTTTTTATTTTAATTCTTTTTTTTTAATTTATTTTTTTTTCTATCCTGTGTGCCTTCTTGCACAAAACTTTTGAGGATTTTTTATCTTCAAGACATTTTGGGAAGCATTGATAGACTGATAGACATACCTAAATATTCAGAGACAGTGTTGTCATGTGAAAAGGCTAAGTTGCAATTACTGTTTGTGCAGGTACCTGCTGCGACACCAGCGGTTGGAAGAAGCATGTTCTATATATATGAACAACTAACTGTATTTTCCATATTCACCCTGTTATGGCTGTTCTACACCAAGCATCTCTGCAGCTCCCCATAATCCCTCTTGTCTTCATCGTCACAACACTGCTGGGAGTTGTTTTACTTCCTGAGCAAGGGCTATGCATCCTGGTGCTCTCTCTCCAGTGCAGACACTTTTATGGCATTTTAAGTATTTACTCAGTAAATGATGCAGAAAAGCCTAGGTCTGCATGCAGAAAAAAGTGTTTAGTGCTCATGGTTTTCAAATTGCTGAAGCAATTTTGGCAATACAAGTTAAATATGAACAATAATGTATTTAGTTCTCCCTGTAGTGCTTGTGATTTGCAAATCTTGCTGGTGTTTTTTTGCTTTCTGACTTATGCTGGTGGTGGGTTTGGATGTCCCTGTTCTTGCCTTTTTTTTTCTTCCAGGTCCTGCCAGCCTTGCCCAGCTGTGCCGCTTGTGTATCAGAAAGCATCTGGGTCGGTCATGCCTATATGCAGTCCACAAGCTGCACCTGCCTGAGCCACTTGAGAACTTTCTCCTTTATCGATAAGTCTGTGACTATCTTTACACTGGAAAAGAAAGAGGAACAGATGGTTGTTTACTCCAAAATAATTATATAAAAGAAAAAAAATCAAAGACATCATTGATTGTCTACTGTGGATACCAAACATCAGCTGCTCTGTGACAGTGCTAACTAAAACCACCTCTTTGCTGGCTTTGAATGGTATTATGGATGCAGGTCCCTCACAGTCTATTGCCACTTCCACTTCCACTAGTCTGAGAAGTTGTAGCACATGAACAGTTCACTTGACATGTGCTTATAGATGCACATGCATGCATCCACCCACTCACAGACACATGCAGAGTTTTCCCTTGCATTTAGTGTTATAACTATTCCTATAGTATCTATACAGCTTCTTCCTCTTGTCTATCCAATGTCACTGTCAAAACCAAGATAGTGGCTTTTATTCTTCCACTAGAGTGAGAATGAAAGCCTTCATTGCCCAACATCAGCTGTATTTAATGTATTGCACATCGTTTAGCTGCTTTGTCTTCAGATCTTCCACCTCTTTCCCATAGACTAGTGGAGCCATAGCAACTTCCAGCAGGCTCTAGCAGTCCAGCCACTGTACATTCCTTCGCTCTGAGCCCAGCTGACCCCAACACTAACACATCTTGTCCTCAGAAGTGCAAGTGGTGTTACCAAAGTAGGTGTGGGGGTTTGGATTAAGCACACAAGAATGTGAAAGTCTTAAAAAACCCTTCATCTCTTATAAAAAAAAAAATCCCTCTTAAAATATATCACATGAGATCTGGCTGTGTTTGTTACATTAATAGTTTTTCTTAGCTGAATTCCAGGGCTGAACTGCGAATGTTTTCATTGGTAGGTCAGCTTTCAACGTCTGTTCTTTGCAAGGTTTAAAGATAACCAAAGGAATGAGTTGCTGCTCTTTTTTTTTGGGTTTTGCACGCTTTGATGTTTCTCAAGATAAGTCCTCAGACTGTAGAGTAGGAGAGAAGCAGAACCCCTGAGAATGGTTGCGCATCACTTCAATGGACTTCTTGATGGATGTTGTTCACCAGGAGGAAAAGTTTGCAGGCTTGTCTGCTCCCTCATCCCCTACTCTAGAGGCTTTCACCACCTTCCTGTAAGAAGGGGGTTTTAGAGTATTATGACTTTGCCCATTGTGGTGTTAGTTTGTGTATCATCAGGGTTAGTAGCTTGGACGCAGCAGAGCTAAAAATGTGCGCCTTTTTATGTCGAGAAATGTGGGATCCAGTGACTGGTGCAATGCCTGCCTGGCTCTGGAAAGCTTTGTTTATTTTTCCCATGGAGGTTGTTCTGAGGGGAGAAATGTTTCTTTGGACACAAGTTTTGGCAAACCTGCCATGAGACAGGCAATGGTGTTTAACTAGTGGTAGTAAATGGGAAGCAGAGATAAAAAGAGAGTCTATCTCCACTTAGCTCAACTCCACAGGTCCAAGAGACTGATGATGCATTTTTCAGGCTATGAGACACAATGGTTTCATTATGAGCCATGCATGCTGGTGCCAATTTTCACTGCCCATATATCTTAAGTCAGGGGTAACTGGCCCACTGGAGGCTTCCAGCAGCCTTGATCCCCTGTCCCTGCTCCAGCAGCAGCAACCTCTCTGCTTCGATGCTTATCCCTTAATTTCACCACAAGAGTTTCCCTCTGGGACATAGATCTAAAGTTTCCCATACTTTCTTACAATTAATTCAGCACACTTAAGATAAATTGTGCTCCCAGCAGTTCATGAGACTGAACTTGAGATGTTACAGCTGAAAATGAATGCAGTTTTCAGCCTATATTTGCACATATTGAATGCTATTTGATGGCAAGAGCTATTGCCCATAAAGTTGCCGTTGACATGAATGACCTTGTACAGTACAGTATATCATGAATCTCAGAGATTTGAACTCTAAATTCTCAAGAGCCTCTGAAAATCAAATACCATCAAGAAAGAAATGTCTATATCAGTCTTATGTTAGCAGATCCCTCTCAGTCTTGTCTTTACCGCCTGCTCACCTGCTCTGTTTATAAGGTGGCAGTCAGAATACCATCCACTGTCTAAATAGAGAGACAGAGCCACAGCTGCGTGAGTTGTCAGATGTGCATTGCAATCAAGGAGCTATGGCAATTTATGGGATCTATTTCAGAATGTGTAATATTGAATTGATTTCCTACTGTGGTCATCAATGAAAGCAGTATTTCACTTGCATAAGATTTTAAATTGAAAAAATGTATCTTCATTAAGGAAATGCAAAGTCTATTCAGCCTCTCAGAGAAGTTTATGTTAAGCAGCAGCAGAAGATGCCCTATATTTATTGCTGATATTAGCCTCCCATCAGAAAATCACTTCACCTTTGCTTCCTCCTGGAGACATCATTCTTCCTGAAATTCTGTATATCAGAGAGTCTGGAGGGAACAAAGCCTTAATAAATCAGAGTAGAAGCTCAGAAGTCCTGATGTTAAGAAATTTCATTAGAAACTTTACCTAGACTTTCTTGCTCTTATCTCAAAAGATAAAGGTACCCATTTAATTTTCATTGACTGTGTTGTAACAATGCACAGAAATATTACTGAGGAAATAACTGGAGGAGGTATTTCATTTTTTTTGCAAATATACTGTCTCATGTGCAGGTATGGAATGACTGGGACAATTTCCTAGGAGAATACTGAATCTTGTTGGTAATTTTTCAGAATGAGTTTGAAAAACATTGTCAGATGTGGATACAGCAGCTTTTCCCCAAGCAGGAGAACGGCTACTTAATCTCACAAGGACTCTTTCCTTCAAAACAGGTGATATCTTCTCTGTCATTTCATGATCATTGACAGAAATAAGTTATTAGGATAAATATGGTTTTCCTGGGAAACAGACATTTTTCTGTGCTGCAATGTCCATTACTACACCACATCTGTAAGACTTTATTTACCCCTTACAACTGCCAGTACTATCATCTTCAGTGATATCCTGCTGCATATCTCAACATGACTAACTACAAAATCCCCTGCCTATTGGAAAAGTTTTTCTGAAGCACAAACACTTACTGATTCTGAGTACAGACACTGACTTGCAGTGTAAAGTGAGAGCTTGGGCTATAGATGCTTGGTAGCCATAAAGTCCTAGGTAATGGTTGTATTTTGTAGGAGTGGCTTAAATAGGTTGCTGCTGTACAGCATAAAACCAAAATACTTCCTTTTATCATTCTCAATCTGGTGGGCCACGTTTCAGTTTTCTTATCCATCTATTATGAGAGATCAAGTGTAGACTCAGAAATGCCAGTGATGAGGACTTCATAGATCTCAGCCTAATCAAATGTTGACTTCAAGCCATCGTTAATTACTCAGTATATCTCTACCATTGGTCATGATTCAAAGCAAAACAAAACTAAATGGGCTTTGAATCAGCCCACTCTTTATCTTTATTCTAAAATAAGAAGTTTTATATCTATGTTCTTTCTACTAGGTACATTCTCATGCCTCATAATATCCTTGTTCCTGATCATAGGCATGTCTTTCCAGATCATCTCTCAGGATTCACTTGTTGTCCTCCTCTGTCACTAAGAAAACAGTTTTTAGTTTCCTTCTTGGAAAAGCATCTTAGCAAGGGTCAGCCTGTCTCCTTGTTGTCTCTGTTATTTTCCTTGCTCACCAGGCTGCTGTGCTGGGCCCCCCCTACTCCGAAACTGCACATCTCAGCCCTCCCTAGCCCCAGGGAAGGACACTGGTGTTCAGAGAGAATGTTCACTGCATTAATATGTAAAGACAGTTGTGCTGATGCTTTTCGTGTTCTGCCATTGTTGCTATCTCAGCACCCTGGCCCAAAACCTGGTTTCCCAGATTTCCTTGTAGCTTAAGAGTACTTTTTCCCAGAGTCTTATCTGCAAGCAGTCTGGCTAATGGGCCATCTCTTTAAGGACATAGAATAATGAAAACAAATAGACCAACTATTTTGAAAGGTTTTAATGAAAAATGTTCCTCACAGTTGGTAAGAAAAGAAAAGTTACATTCTAATTTGGCCCCTAAAAGATCCCTGTTTTTGTCTCCTGACCAACTTGTTGGGTTCAAGCTGACCTCTGTCTTCTGCAGCACAAGTCTGCTATTGACATTTAGCAACCTTCCATCCTCTCTAGGACTCAACATTTCATAGCTGGTGTACCAGTTCCTAATTTTCTGTTTGTCCAGTTGAATCTTCTATTCACAGAGTGACATTAAAAAGGAGGGGAAAAGCTAAGCTGCCGAAACTTGTGGTCACCCTGTAGGAGCTGAAATTCACCATGTTTGTCTTGAGGTGCCAACATGCCACCTTCCTGAGCAGACACAAAGACTATCCATCCGTCCATCTACCTGTGTGCTCCCTCTTCTTGTGATGAGACATGCCCGTGCCACTTTGGATAGTGAGACCCTGAGCTCATCTCCTACAACTCTGTCTTTCGCCATGGAACTTGAACCTGGTCAACATCTGCCTCATGGCATTTAGACTTCTTCTTGCCACCCATGCTAGAAATTGGCGTTGTGCTACCCCTGTGCAAACCCTTGTGAAGGGGGTCGGTGTCCCCTCTGTCCCATTCTCTGTCCTCCACTTGCTGTCTGCTCTGCAGGGCAGAAGGTGCAGGGGCTGCCTGATACCCTTCTGTCCCAAATCTGACCTCTGTTTCCTGCAGTACAACTCTGCTAGTGGCATTTGACAACCCTCTAGTCCTTATTGGATCAAAAATACTGGCAGTGCATTCTAGCACCGTGGTAGGGCAAGCCTGATAATAATGAAAATTAAACACATTCACTGACTCTTAATTGAAAAATCTGTCAGACTTACATGGTGTATTGATAATTCATGATGCCTTTGAGTATTTTTTCAGAAATTAACTTTTTCACACACCAATTGCTCCTCACTGTGTTTTTTTTTTTAAATTTTCTGTGAGAGATGTACAATATGTTGTCAGATACAGTTTATTCTACACAGACCTTCTATCTAATTTGATTTCTGTTTCTTGAAAATTCCTTTATTCTTAAATTTTACACCATTTGTAGAAACTCATGATGGACACTGCAAGCAAACAGAAAGCTATGTAAGGTTTGAAATTGAAAAATCTTCAATAAAAGGTACCAAGAATTGCAGAAGACAGCATAATTTGCATATTCAGTTGAGAATAACATCTGGAAGGGGGGAGAGAGATGAATCAGCAGAGCACGTCATTCTAGCATTTTCATTAACAAGTCAGCCAAAGCAACACATTAGTCCACAAACCATTTTAACTAATGTATATACTTACTAGCAATGGATAAACTTTCACTTGTGAAAGATTTTGAACTTATTTTTCAGTGAATTAAACTTATATATAAAGAACTTTCATTTGCAGCAATCAGAACAAAACTACTGTAAATGCCAAAATCCAGCATCAAAATCAATATAGCAATTTTTGTCATTGTGCTTCTAGTCTGTGGTATTACCTTCTACAAGTTTGTGTTACCAGAATCACAAACACTAACTTGGCTCACTTTCATTTAAGTGCAAAACTGAGATCTGAGAAAGAAAATTATGTTCCAGCTATGTAAAAAAATAAAGTGATTTCAGTATTTATGGTATCAAGGTATTTAATGCTTTTAGCTGCAAGATGTACCAAACTCTGTGTTGACTAGGAACAGGGTTAAAAATGAGACTCCCAAACCAGTCTTTGTGAGGAAAAGAGGGTTTGGGTTTAAACCTATGTTTTTTTTTTAAACAATCTAATGAAATAATATATAGGGCTTTCTAGTTTCATATTTCCCCCCAGATGTAGAGATTCAGTGGAAAAGATCTGAAGACAGTGGGAAAAGAAATTTCCTGGCTTTTAATAGCTTTTCAGGCCTGAAGGCTGTGGCCATTTCATCTGATCTCCTCCGTAATGCAACCCACAGGACCTCACACTAACCAAGACTGTGCTTTAGGCTACGGTTTGTTTTAACAAAATGTGGGGGTCAAGCAGGCTCTGCTGTGCAGCTGGCGTCCATGGGAGCTGCCCTGCCGCTGTTAGCACCCCAGCTGCAGTGAGGTGGTGGGATGGAGGGCTGTCTTCTCCTTTGTGTACATCTGTTCTTGCCCAGAGCCAGGAGCTGCTGTTGCCACTGCCACCAGTGAGACAGTGCTCCATGCCAGAGGGTGGTGCCTGGCCAAAGCCTGCTGAGTTAGTGCCTGCAGTTCTGGTAACACATCTTGTAAGGTGAAAAATAAGGTCAGCAATGACAAAATTTGCTATACTGACTATGTTCTGGGGTTTTTTTTTGGCATTTGGTAGATGAATTTTGCAGCATCCTGCCATATTTTTAGCTGTATGTTACCAGGGACTCACTAAGCGTATGTTTTTGTGGTGGATGGTTCATTTTCTGCCAGGTGTCCCTGCTGGCAATAGAGGTTAACATGCTGTAACAGTGTAGAAATTAGACAGGATGGGAAGGGAGGGAGATTTGGAGATTTCCGGAGAAAACTTGTTCTAACATTTATTTTCTGTTGTAGGAGTGTTTGCAAGTAAAGTTCACTTTTTTCTCTTAGGAAGAGAAGAATTAAAGGCTCCACAGACCTTATGATTTAATCATTTTGTGATGTCTGTGACATGCTTCACCAACTTCACAAACATGAATCCTAAATTATTTTTTTTTTCTGGGGTGATGAGGAACATGCATTATGCTTTCTATTTGGAGAAGGGTGATGTATGAACTTACTGGATCCCAGAGTGTTAGTTTAGAGCTAGGATGTTAACAATCTTTGTTCCCTGCACTGTTCTTGCACTAGATGCTGACTAAATACCTATTTTACCCTAGTCACGACGAACAAATGGTTATAGGTTGTGAAAACAGCCCTGTGTTTATTTGAAGGCTGGTGTAGCAATACCCCATGAGGGTGACAGTGTTTATTAACAGTGGAAACGAGGCATATTTTTTCACATTTTATGCATTAACAAAACACAGTATACCAACTAATTATGGCAACTGGGAGAGAAATATTGAGTGAAGAATATTATTAATAGTGTAAGACTGGCTGAGAACAGGGAAGATGATGAAGGGACAGAACATGCAGTGATTAAGAAGTTCAGCATTTTTCTGCATTGTCAAATATTAAATCAGGGTAGAGCTATCCCCAAACATGTTTCAAAGAACATGTCCACTTTTCAGATGGACCTTTGTGAATTGCTACATGCTTAAAGATCATCCTTAAGCTCTGTGTAAATGCTTCTGTTCCCTTTTCATGCTGTGTCCATCAAAATGTAAGCTTGAATATTTTTAAGGACACTGGCCCAGAGGCACATCCTTTGCTTATTATTTGTGTCTCATTATCCTGCAGAGAAAGGCTTGCTTTTAACTGTTTCAGAAGGTTTCAGCTGCTTGTAGCCTGAGATGTGTATAAAGATACTCTGGCTTTGTCCCAGGAGCTTTGCGCTTTTCATCACTGAGAACCTGTCAAAGACCACTCATCTCCAAATATCTCTGAATGGCTCCTAATTAATGAGTGAGACAATTTTGGTTTGCTACTTATGCTTTCAGTGTCACTATAGATTTATAACAAGGCATACACATGAAACATGGCATCCTGAATAATTACAGTGACTGAGGAACGGATTTTTGGGTTGGGGTTTTCCGAGACTTCAGTGAAATTTTTCCTCTAAAATGATGCCAGTAACACCAGCGTGTTTCCACAAGCATGTTCCCACAGGCAGTTGGTGTAGATAGGGCAAGAAATTTCACCCTGAGCCTGACACTGCTTTTTTGCTAGAAGTAAGTGCTTTCTGCCTTGTGGTAGCAAGGTACCACAGCTGCTCTGCTGGGTTGTCCAGGGGAATGGAAGCTAGTCTGACATTTGTTAAAGCCTTCGAGCGGAAATGACTCATTCTGTGCAGAAAATTTCCTTGCTTGCTATTGATCCGTCGTAAATAGATGAGAAATACCTAGGCTTTTCATGTGCGCAGCAGCTTGGGAAGAAATGTATTTTTGCCACTTACCATGAAATCACTTGTTAGTGATTTTTTTTAATGTCTCTTAGGCATAGCAATTAAAAAGGCTCATCCTTGGGGCATATTAACAGATACTTCTGTTTGCCAGTATAAATCTTTAGCAAACTCAGCTGTTGGAAGAAACAGTAAGCTGAGTGGCAAGGTTGCTCCAGATCTTCAGACACCTGCCCCAACAGTGTTATGAAGAGAGGTGATGAGGAAAAAACATCTGGGTATCACCCACTCACGTTTTCAAAATGTAAAATGATTTAGAGAACTCTTGTTTTGTGGTCTGCAGCTGCAGGCACCTTTCAGGTCTGCTCCAGAGAGGGTGGGTGCATGGGGAACTGGCCACTCTATGCAGTCTGAGAGGGTGCTCAGGCTGGGAGGACATGGGTCTGGCACTCACCACTTCCCTACCCCTCACCCCAACCCCACCACTGTCAGGACAAAGGGCTGTGTGCAGACCTTGTCCTCCTTGCCACTAGCCAAAGGGCAGCTGGGAGCCTGGGGAAGCTCTGTTATTTCTGGTCTGGGACACAAGAGACCTGGTGTGCAGCCCCAGCTTTGGATTTTCAAGACAGAAAATATGGTCAGCTCCTGATCTCAGCAGCTAATCTGTTTGACACCAGCTGTGTGGATTTCTTAGGACTGAAGATAACATTGGGAACAGCTCAGATCCTATGGGCTTGACTTAAGCTTATTCCACAAGCCCTCTTCTCCACAGCACTACATGACATCTTCCAGGAGCTGGGCAGGGAGACAAGTATTTTGTTCAGAAGAGCCTGGTAGTTTCACTCACCTTAGTAATTTGCTAATAGTCTTTGCCTAAAGAAAATAAGAACACCTGCTATGCTGGTGGGATGCTGGAGGGTACAAAACCAGACACAAGGTCCAGAAACTTTTTCTCTCTGTGCCCTTATTGCCCAAGCAGTTGACCTGGCAGTGTAGCTTTCTTCAGAACATTTTCAGAAACCAACAGAAGCCTCAGTTCAGGACAAGTGTTTAAGGGATCACAGGCTAAATTTTGTGCAAGCCCACAAATTGCATTTTGCAGTAGCGACAAGGTGTTGGTAACTTGCCCCATGAGAAAGTCCTGGGAGGCCATGGTCGTGAGAATGGCCGGAGTATGCTGGCTGTTCCCAGCACAGGCAGAACTGTGGAAAGATATGTGACATGAAGGAAATTTCTAGAGGTAAGCTCCAAAAAGGTCTGGAAAGCAGCCCATGTGGGTGGGTAGAAAAGCTTGCAATGCAGTGTGCTAGATGAGCAGTGAACACCTAACCCCAGTGAAACTGGGGAAGAGAAACATGAGAGCAGAGGAGCTGCTTAATTAAAGACTTCCCTACCTTCTATCACCCTCCAATCTGCCTTCCTGATACTCCTCAGCTGTTACTGCTGTTGCCTCCTGGTACTGTTAAACAGTGAAAAGAGAGAGCAATGAGGGGGAGATACGGAAAGTTTCTTGGTTTTGTAAGACCCACCATGGTCCTTTGGGCTTGGGATGCTGACGTGTTTGCTGGCAGTCTGCATACTGGGTAATATATCCCAAATGGGATCTACCACCATGAACACTGCTTAGCAGGGCCAACTTGGCTGACTTCTGTGGTGCTGAGCTTGATTGTGATACATTTGGGTTTGTTCCATGCTGGTCTAATCATGAGGACTGGTGAAAAACTATCAGAACCTTTTTTTTAAATGGAAATTGTTTTTCTGACAGAATTGATGTCTTTGTGGAAATTATTTTGCTTCCTTCAGAAATAGCTATTTTACACTGGAAAGTTTGAGAAACAAAAAAATTTACCAGCAAGCTAAAGAAGTCCCACTGTTTTTCAATACTAATAATGAGAAGTTAGAAAAGAGGAGGAGAGAGAAATTGAAATCTGCTCTATGCCAGAATTTGGGGTTCAGTTAAATTTGGTACTGGACAAGACTGCTTTACAGTTAGTCAAATTCTAGGTGACTGTGGTAAAAACCCATCACAGCTAAAAGCACAAGGTTGAGGTTTTTGCTGTCATTACACCTACCACCTGCTTACTTGTGTGTACATGTCACATGAGATCATTTCACCGCACTAGTAACCTGGCAATGTTGACAAACCATGATTACAACTCATGAGACAAGACAAGAAAAAATCCCAAGAAAGGCTTGGAATCACAGTAATTTGATTTAAAAAAAAATAAATCAGGGCTTGAATTCTTTTTGCATTGACTGTAGTGTACAAGTTCTAAAGCCAGCTCAGAAAGAAATGTCAAGATTTATTTTGTAGCATATAAAAATGTTTATGCAAGTGTTCACTGAGAGACATTTGGCACCAGATGGTGAAAAATAGTGTTGCTGCTCTTCTCTCTGTGAGGAGGTTGCAAGTTTCTGTGAGAATGAGAGGAAGAGGAAATGAAAGCATTGCATGCTCGAAACAGCTGTAAGAGAAGGAAAGCCTCTGGAGGAGAGGCCTGATTCGAGAAAAGACAATTAGGGATACAAGAACTGTACAACGTTATCATTTTCTCCATGGGAGAACTTTTTCACTCTCTTTCTGCTCAGAGATTTCACAGCAGCTTTCCAAAGAAAACTCAGGTACCTCTGGAAATGATGCCAGTGATTTAATACTCTTGTGGACAGGCTCTGGCAGATTTAACTGCTGTGATTTAAAACATGGCTGTCCCAGATTTTTGCCTTGCTTTTCGGGTGGAAATTACTGGCTTAGTAGATCTGCCATTTCTTAGCAGAGAATGTGCTAGTGTCTCAGGGCTCAGGTTTACAGGCTGGAGAAGAAAACTCTTTTTATGGGGTTTTGAGCTAACACAATGAGCTATGCACTGAGACATCCGCAACATCAGTTTGTGGCCAGTGCTGCCATCCCTTGTAAGGGTGTGGGTTATCTCTGCTGAAAGTGGGGAATGAGGCAGGGGGCAACAGTTTTGACCACCTCAACTAAATCTGCTGGAGCTGTTTGTCAAAATCCTCCACTCTGAGGTGTAGGTGCCCCAAAGTCAAGGCTTTGTGGTTCAGGCATTGAACAATTCTGGCTTTCTGCTAGAGTGAAGATGCTTCACCCTGATCTGTTGCATCCAGAGGTTGTGTGGTACAAGAGTGTAACAGTGCTGATGGGTGGTCAGAGTCGGGTCACTTGGCTATGAATTTAGCCACATTTTAAAGGTGGGCTTCAGCCAATTAAATGTACACACCTACATCTCTGCTCATAATTTAGGGCTCCCTTTTAGAGTTGGTGAAGGCTGACTCTAAAGGCCAAATTCATGTCCTCTCAGAGCAGACATCTAAAATAGGTGAGATTAATTGTGGTCTTAAAATGCCTATTTCTCTTCATTAACTCTAAGGGAAAGCTAGGATTCAGAATCTGTGTCTGATTCTGAAGTTAAACTGAACAAATACCATATTTTGTGTCCAATTTTCCAAACATATTCTGTAATTCTGTGGTTTGCATCCTCAGAAAACAATGCTGAGTTTGCATGCCAAGACAGATTTACAAGCAGTGTATTTTCACTGTTTGTAGCAATATTTGTGCTAATAAAAATAATGTGTTATACTTGTCCAAAATAGTACATAATAAGGAAGTATTTTCTGTGATGAATAGTTGATGTGCACAATTTAAAAACTGACTTGCAAGTGGGAGAAAAAAAATCAAGATAGTGGAACATTTCATTGAATTATTTATAAAAATTTAAATTTTGGAAGGAGAAAAAAACTGTGGTTCTGTTTATAAGTATAATATGCTCAACTTTACCATGCACTTTTATTCACCCAAGATGGTTGCATTTCTATAATGATGAAGGGATTTCTATAGCTAGCTCTGTCTATGTAGCATTTAGGGATGTAGATGCTCTTTAAATGGAAAATAGTATTGTAATGACTAAAAGCTCTGGTGTGTCTCTGTGTTGTGTAAGATGTTTCTGATCTGTATTTGAAGTTGTGTGCTCTTTTTCTTGAAATCCAGGTTGATGTTAAACCATGCTCCCCTGTTGCTGAAGAATTTTCTGCTTGCTTCCAAAAAGGATTTGCAGTGAAGAAGGTTAAACAAATCAAAGATTTCTTGCGTATTCCTGACACCCAGCCAGGCTGTCCAGACACTATAGGAATTCTCTGACTTTGGATTGTTTTATTTGGAGAGTTTCATTTAGCTTGATGATGCCATTCATATCAAAATGATGCTTAAGAAGCAAGTGGCTCTAGATGGTAAAATAGTATTACTTGCTACACCAGGCCAAAGCCAGCATACTGTCTCTGTAGGTATGTCTGAGCTACTAGCTGAAGCAAGAGCCCAAAAGACAATTAATGTCCATCAAACTCTTGACGTATGTGTTTTCTAGCTACTTTCTGCTGTAATCTGGCTGCATATCAGCATAAGGGCATCGACAGTATGACTCAGAGGAGCACGACTCTTGGTCAGCAGAGAAGGTGACTACACTTTCGGCTCTGAGAATACCCCATACTTGCAAATTAGATGAAGGAGAGCTTGGGCTCACAAAAAAGCAGTTTTTCAGGCTTGAACTTTTCCTCTGAAACTCTATAGAGCTCACTGCTCCAGGGACTCATGCTTTGTTGCCAATGTAGGTATAATCAATACAGCTTTCTTCTTGGGAGATAATAGAACATGTCTTATAATGGAGGTTTTAGGAACCTCACATGCTGATTTGCTGGCTGCCCATGCCCATTTGCTGGCTGCTAACTACAGTTAGTGGGGAAAATCCCAGCAAAGAGAAAGGAATGCAATTGTGCAATTGGGAAGAAAAGCGGTGTTCCTTTCTTTTTCACCCTGTTCTCTGTGTTGCTAATTCAGCCTTTTTACTCATTGTGTCTCTACTATAAACTCAGCAGAATTTAAAACTAGACTTCTTACAGCTGAAAAAATTTCCAATCTTGTTAGTGCATGTGACAAAAAAATTGCTGCAATGTAAGAATTGGCCAAACAGAAAGTAATTCTTTGAGGAGAAAGCATGCATGCGCTGGAGAGAGGCTGTGGTAGACACTACACAGGGCAAATGCCAAGGCTGGGGAGGCTGGACCCAGGAATCTGCATTTTCACGAACTGCAAGAAAAATATTTACAGACCTATGACTCAAAATAAGGTCTCATTCATCATGGGTGAGGACTACAAAAGCATTTTCAGAAGTGACAAAGCCTAGGAACTGCCACTGCAACAACCAGTTGAAGAGAGAGAGCATAAGCCAGTGTTTCCTTCAGTTCTTTGAAGTCAGCCTGTGAATCCTAGTAGACCATTCTGTCCTTTAATAAGTGCAGAGGAAACTGCACTGTTCTCTGTGTTGGCTAGGGTGTTCACTTCTAATAGGTCCCTTAGCATGTAATTTTCCTGCTTGGAAAACTTGGTTTTAAACGAAATGGGTAGAAGATATAATTTGGTTATATATGTGTACACATACCTAGGCACACATATGCGTGCATGCATATAGACACAAATATCCATACATATATATTTGTATATATATGCATGTATATACACACATATATACACACACACAGAGAAATATAAATATATATATACACACACACAGAGTATGAAATTAATCCTCAATTTGGGCGGGGCTCTCTGCCCCACCTAAACCCTAGTGGACAAAGGGCCCTGTGCTGGCCTTCTCCTGCATTGTCCTAACCCTGAAAAGATTTATTGCAGCAGGGTTGATGGGTCAGGCAGGGCTCAGGAGAGATCCAAACATGCAGTTCCAGGAACGGCAGCATATCTTTCTGTCACTGTGTGCATAGAGTTAATAATATCTTCTCATCACTTTCCGTTTCCCTGAATTTCCCACCTAAATTTCCCAGTACATGCCTGTAGGGCCTTTAGGATGTGAAAATAGAGTAAGGTGAGTTTTTAAATAAAAGCAGTGCAGTTGTTTAAAGACTTGGAGTGTAAATTTGATATTATGAACTTTTTGTAGATTTAAACTTATTAGCTGTGCTATCTTACTTCATATTCCTCGCAAGGAGAGTCAGAGCCAGCCGAATGCCTAATTTTGGGTAGAGTTGTTGCTAAGACTATTAACACCTGAAGAAATTCTACTCTCACCAAGAAATGGGACGGCTCTGTCCCAGGTAAGGATCACTTTTCTCCAGTTTGTTAGCAGACAGGTAGGGTTTTGCAATGCAAGGCACTTCCAGGCTGGATCAACCACAGGGGGAATCATCACAGGAACTGGAAGTGCTCTGTCTAAGCAAAGACTTCAGGACCAGCCCAGGGGATGTGTTTAATTATTTGGGAATATACTATGATTCAAAGGAAAAATCATGCCTAAAGAGTGAAATTGCAGAGTGTGGTCCTGTAGCCCTGAAAGGAGACGCAGTTTTGAGGAAGAGATGTGGCAACTGGATCCTGTGCTCAGTGTGGCTTTGCCTTGGTCTTTGTCTCTCTGGTGCTGGCAGAAGACAAGTACAGTCAAACTAGGAACTCCTTTTGTGAACTCTGTGTCTATTTACTCCATGAGATACACAAGGACCAGGACACCAACAGCCCAGGATAATGTATACCTGTGAGCTACCAATCTGCTGTGGACTTCTCAGAGGTCCCCTTTCAGAAAGGATAAGTGAGGGGAGGGATGTCCACCTTCATGATGTGAGCTGCAGGCTCATCGGCTCTGATTGGTGCTCTGTGTGACCTTACCAGCCTCCAGGAAGACCAGGCTACAGCTCATCTGTCAAAGCAGAGATCTGTGTAACACAACATGACCAAAATATGTGCAACCAATACCAGACTGTTGAAACTATTACCCTACCAGTCAGCAGGTCTGCTGGTCAAAGGATCAAATTGGCTGAAGTCTCTCTGTCCATGGGTGTCTAGGGACTAAAAGGCTTCTGTCTTGTGGGCTCCTTCTTGCTATGGTTAAATTTAAAGCACTTAGATAATGCGTCTACACTTATGATGCCCATTATTGCATATTTGTGTACATATGTGGGTCCCTTTTAGTGGTAGAATTGCTGACATATTTGCTAATACTGCTAAATATATGGTTATACATGAGATGTCGCAACCTAGCCACTAAACTCAAGCAATACTAAAGGGGAAAAAATGTTCTTCCATTCCTCATTTTACATGTTAATCATCAAAACCAATGTTTATACCGCTTGCTTTATTTACACTTTTTTTTCCTCACAGTATTTTTAATGCAGAAATTTCAATGGCTAAGACACAAATGTAATTTCCAGTCAGACCAAAGAGTCAGCTTGCATCCAAAGTGGGAGGCCAAACCCCAGATCCAGGAGGTATTCAGCAGAGAGAGCCCTGGAAGAGGCAGGCTCTGTCCTCATCCATATTTCACTGACAGTTGTGTGCTGCTGTGTGCCCAGGTTGCCTTCACATATTGCCTGCTGGCAGGATTTGTAGATGACATTTGGCTTCTGTTTGTATCTTGTAACATAACTGTTTTTTTAAAAAGATGTGGGCAAAGAAACCCTAAATATGATTTCAAATCTCCTGCATGTGTTATAAATAGGAATAAAGATGAAACCCAGCTGCTTAGGCTTAGCCAGGTTAGGGTCAGAATTAGCCCAGGATTAGCAACTTGGTATCTCAAAATGCACAAATGCAAAGTCTGCTATAATAGACAAACTGGGGGAAAGATCCCTTAATTTTTATTTACATTGTTTAGGCATTTGCACAGACATTCTGCCTACTTGCACTTGTACACAAATGAGCAAATATTGAGGGACAGAAAATGATTTTGCGCTTGTAAATTATATTAATTTGGGAAAGAAAAGGCGCAAATGGAAATGATCTATGAGAACAGGATTTTTGCTAACAGACCCAGAGAAATGAAGTGGGGGTCCTTTTGAAAAACCATTGCCATTCGTTCCCTGGTATGTTCACAATGTTTGTTTCAGACCTAGAAATTGCTTAAAAATAAAAGGGCGCTGCTCAGATACAAAACCCCTGGTGTGACTCTGACTCAGTGAAATCCATTGAACCAAGGGGGAAAGGAAAAGAGCCCATTCAGCACTGCGATTTCCACGCCACGGAGGGAATGCAGGGCCTCCAGTGGGAAGCACAGCTGCCTAGACATGTGGTTTCAATATCCGTAGGGTATGCAGCGACCACTGCTGCGCAGCAGCCGTTTGGCTCTACGTTTCTTGCATACTGTCATGGGCTTGGTCGATAAGAGGGGTGGTTTTGCACAGTGTCCAGGGAGGTGTGCGGCAAAGTTGTCTGTAATCAACTTGCTCGGGAGTGGTGCAGATCTGCACACGTGCGCGCTCATATCTCAGTGGGTTTTCTTTGCAGATCCCCTGCAGGCAGTTTGCTCAACTAGTTGAACTGGCTCTTTCTGTCTTGTTTTTTTGGCAAACTAAGAATTTCCTTCCTGATAAAAACGGATGGCGGGCGCCCCGATTGGGTGCCTTGTTGGGGAGGATGTGACATCAGGCACATCTCTCACTTCGCCGGATCACTGGCTGCCTTCCAGAGCAGCCAGGGAGCTGTTTCGTTAAATCCCAACCCAGGTACTCAAGTTTCTGCACAAAGCGCTGCCGGCACCACGTCCCAGTCTGCTGCAAGGTTTGTTTGACTCGTGCACACAGTGCCTGCTTAATAAATTACTCCCACTGCCAGAGGCTCACCAGAGACGATGGAATTTGAACTTATGAGACCAGCCATGAAGTGAAAAAACAGAAATTGGGCAGACGGGGCTGAGATGGATATTGAGGAAACAAATCAAAACGCCAGCAAATCGCAAGGAGTTGGAGGCCAGGCGTCTGCAATGTCTCTATCAAACCCACTGATGAGGGGTAAGTAGTGCTCCTGTCTCACCACCAGCCTTTGTTTCTGCCAGCAGCAGCAAAGGGCAGGATCAGGCTACAGTGGCATGCTCATCCTAACATCCATTGCAGGTCCCACACAATGTCTCCATGCCCTCGCTCTTCGCAAAGGATTTTAATAAGCTATTCATATTTGATACTGAATTTTTAGTTGGGTTTTTTTTTGGTGTATCACAAGGAAGAGTGTCTGATTCTTTATTGTAGTTTGTACAAGCGGAAACAAATGCAGTACTTGAACCACAGCACACTGAAAAAGAAGTTGCAGTGTGACATGTTTGACTTAGATTAGTGCCAGCTGGAAGATCAGCACTGGCTCAGTTCCTCTTTTCTTTTCCTTCCCTTCCTCCTTCCTTTCCTCCTTTCCTTTTTTCTTTTTTCTTTTTTCTTTTTTCTTTTTTCTTTTTTCTTTTTTCTTTTTTCTTTTTTCCTTTTTCTTTTTTCTTTTTTCTTTTTTCTTTTTTCTTTTTTCTTTTTTCTTTTTTCTTTTTTCTTTTTTCTTTTTTCTTTTTTCTTTTTTCTTTTTTCCTATTTTTCTATTTTTCTATTTTCTTTTTTCTATTTTCCTATTTTTTCTTTTTCCCTTATTCTTTTTCTTTCTTTTTCTTTTTCTTTTTCTTTTTCTTTTTCTTCTTTTCCTTTTTATTTTCCTTTTTATTTTCCTTTTTTTCTTTTTCTTTTCCTTTTTATTTTCCTTTTTTTCTTTTTCTTTTTTCTTTTTCTTTTTTTTCCCTTTACTTATTTTTGTTTTCTGAAATAAGAGAGCAGACCCAAGTGTTGTTGCCCAGTTTGAGCCACCAACCCTATTGGGTTCTGCTGCAATGGCCAGGGCATGGTGGTGAGTTGTGACCAATGCCGTTATTCCAACAAATGGCCTCCTCACTCTGATCATTGCTCTGTTGTCTAGCCCAGAGCCGTTGAAAATATGACATGGTGACAGAAGACAAGTAATTTAACTTTACACAACAGTTTAGCTAGGCATGTTCCCTGTAGCTCTGTTTTTCAGCTCATGGTGAATGCAGAGAGAATGAGATAAATTAGGATAACATGAGTTTACACTGTCCTGCCTCCTTTCCTGGGCTGCTCAGGACATTTCCATTCATACCAAGCAGAAAAATAAGACCCTAAAACTACAGTGCAAAGATGATCAGTACATCTGCCAGGTTGTCTGCCTCTCATGCATGTCATGTATGTACATACTGAGGCTGGGGTGGGAGGGAAGGGACGGCGATGTTATTAATAGTGTTAATGACAGTATGATCCGAACCAGGTCTGCACTGGAGATGAGCTTCAGTAAAATGGAGGCTGGGATGAGGGGAGCCCACATGCTGCACTGCTGCACACAGATTATTTGGTGCTTTGAAAATCAGAGTTCAGTCCATTCCTCTTGTGTCTGTCTGCTCCTTACCAGAGCCAATAAACTCTGCTGGCAATGTACAGAAGGAATGTATTTGGCTCTGGTTACATATATCACAGACTTCAGGGGAAAGCCTTAGAATATGAAAAATACCATTCATAATTCTGTTATATATAATGTCAGAGGCATATATGTGTATGCAAATGTATATGCAAGAGCATACCTCTGACAAAAGGATTTCAAAGTCCCTTGCGAGCTGCACTGTATATGACCACCACAGGGGGAACCAGCCTAAGGACAGGCACGGAGTGTACAACACCCTCCACGTGGTCAGAGGCCAGAAAAAGTGACTTTAATCCACCACCAGAATAATGAGTGCTGTTCTAGAAAGGTCCTGTGAATGCCCTGTTTCCCAGGTCAGGGTTTGCATGTTTGTGTGGTTATTGCTATAAGGTTCCCTCTGTATACACCACCCTGTCAGCATTCATATGCCAGTGGTCAAATATGACCAGAGGTTTAATATAGTTGGGATTTTCAGTGGTGAAAGGGGAGCTAGGTGAGTGCCACTGAAAGCTGGTGGGTTTTGAATGTCTAGATGCTGAAGCCACTGAGGTCTGATTCAGCTTGCCTGTGGACTAAGGTATAGGTAAATTTCAAATTTGGATAAACAGTCTCGTTCCTCTGTGAAAGAACAGTTGTACATATTTTTGGCAATCAGAAATCCTTATTCCTGTGGTGATACATTCAGTGAACACAGCTGTGCCACCCACATACACCAGTCTTGCTCCTTCACAGGCACTCTGACGTGCAGTATTTCGAGGACTTTCCCCAAAGTCACTATTTCAGGATTTTACAAGTCCATGGCCAGTTAGCATTGACATTTGCTTAGGCTTTAATCAAAAGCCTGTATGAGGTATAAATATCGATGATTCGTATTACTGACAGCATGCCTTCTGTGCTGTGCAGAATGAGGGAGTGAGTCCCCTGAGGTCCACTGCAGCCTCTCTCCTTGTCCAGGGGAGAAGCACAATCTCCAGCCTGGAGCAGGCAGAAAATAGAAACTTCGTTTATTTGCCAGAACATAATGCCCTGTGTACAGGAACTGGGGAAATATGCCTTCCCTCATAGGGATCTTGCCTCCTCAGCATTGCTTCAGGGTGGAGGTGTTTGCTGCAGACAGAGCTAGGGCAGGAGAGACGGCAGCCTGGGGTAATGCTGTTCATGGCAGTAGATTTGGAAGTATGCCATGGCAGTTAGTTATCAGACACAGCCTTTAAACCCTCTTTTCCCAATGTATCCAAGGCTGGTGTGAAGATAATACAGGCCTTCGCTTCCATGTAGACAAAAGCCTTAGTTCCTCTCAGTACAGAATTTCCAGCAGGATTACAATGTGTTGGCACAAACCTTATTTTATTTTTCACTGACATTCATTTTTGATGCTTTAATTGTTGTTAAGACTTGGCAAAATTGCAAGCTAATGGCCAGTCCATAGATGTGGTCTGATCTGGATCTTTTTTAAGAGTCTTAGTAAAAAAACCTGCTTTTTCTCAACCAAGCACTAAGTGGATAAATTCTCACATGGGTGTGATGGGATGACCATGCACCTCTCTCTTTGTCACCAGAATGCTGACACAATGATACAGTAACTTGGTATTTTTGCACAAAACCCCGCCTGTATTTGTGTGACCAAAAAAAGATCAAGCCGCAGCTCAGAAAACTTGTTCTTCAATCTAGATTTTTAGAATTACTATAAACATGCCTCCCTTGCAATTCATGCAGATTGGGCAATGGCATTGGTTTCTGAATAGGAAAATGAAAGGCCTTTCACAGAGCCTGGGTACACAATCAGTGGTATCACAGACAGGATCAGCAAGAACAACAGCATGGTCAGATAAGCATCATTTGACACACATCACTTAAAGCAAAGCTATTATAGTCAATTAATAATACTGTGCTTCAATAATTGTAGCATAGTTTGGCTATCCTTATGAGACCAGAATCATGGCTTCTAGAAATGGCTGTCCATTTGCTAAAGCCAAACTTGCTGGAATTACGTGTTTGTTGTGGGACATAGCCCATGGAACATAGAAGGAGGCAGGCACAGCTCAAATGAGGCCAATAACAAAGAATACAATTTTCTTTAAAAACTCATTGACTTACATTACTCAGTGTTGTCCAGCTGACAAGAACTATAAATCTCTAGCTGACTTTTTGCTGCCACTATGTCAGTAAAAGTCACACCCCTACCTACCATAGATATGCAGGCAAACTTCTGTGTGTGATAGACAACACATTTCAGATACTACCATCTTCAGGTCAGATTTACCCAGTGCAGAATTTTTCAAGCACAAAACCATTGTGCATCTCAATGTACTAGATAGTCTCTTGTTTATAGTTGATGTTCTTTATTGAGCATGCTTGAAGATGAGAGGGCAATAGTCCGACAGGCTGGGAGATGTCTGACACGGTTGGGTATCATCCTGTTCCAGCACACTGTGGTATAGCTAGAAGGGGCAGGATATTGGTTGTGAGGGGTTCAGCTCTTCCATGCATATTCATACGTCAGACAAGGTCTGTGGATCTTGCACAAGGACTGACATCATCAGCTAATCTATAAAAATATTTTACAGAATTATAGTGACACATGAAGTTTCATTGCTGAAGGAAGACTTATTATTGTTAAGTATCCTATTCCACGCACATGACCTAGTATAGTCCCTGAAAACCTCATCAACTTATCCAATTGGTCATTGGGGTTTACTCTGTATTTAGCAGAATGAGAGTGGGTTATCTCCAGAGAGCAGCAAAATGTTTCCAAAAGAAGCTGGATGGAAAGCCCTCTGGAAATACTTCTCTTCCTTCCCAGGGGGAATCTGGACTATTGACACAGACCAGACACTGGGTTTTGAGGCAATGAATACTGAAGGAGGTAAATGTCTCCCAGAGGGATTATTGCTGACAACTGGCTCTGAGCCATAAAATCTGTGATACTGAAGATCCTTTCCTAGTAATATTTGTATGGTTCTCAGCACTAAGCTAGTTTGTTTCGCTATATTAAAATAAAGAACAGATGCAGCAACTTAAGAAGAGAAACATAAAAATCATTAGCAGTAAGTATTTCCTCAGACCTTTATGTTACGCAGCATAACTGAGGAAAGATAGTCATGTCTTGTAAAATGCATCAAATAATGTTTGTGCCTGGCAAAAAGATCTTTCAGAAAAGCTCTCTACAAGACTTGACAGATTCGATACCAAATTTAACCCTAAGTATTCCCCCGTATAACACTTTGATCCAGATGAAGCTATGCTGACTCATTTCCAGTAATTATTTTTGGCATGTGGTATTTTCCTGAACATCAGGCTTTATATACCAAGATTACTCGGGAACACTAGTTAAAATTCAGTTTCTGGCACGGACCTTTCGTGCCTCCTGATCCATCTGGCAAGGTGACCTGAAGTCAATTTTTTACATAAGACCTTATAAGAGCAAATATGAATCAGTTTACTTTATATGGAAAATTAAAGTATCAGTGCATTTATTGCAGAAGTAAGAACAGTTTCTCTGTGGCCTATTTCACTACTCACAGGCTGGGCCTGCATCTTCACTGCCATGCAGTTTCTGTCCCGTCACTTCAGCTGTCCCTGTAGGCTGAGGCAGACCCTTCCTTTGTGCTTCCCTCCATACATGCTGTCCTCACGTTGGGGTTTCAAGAACACAGAGAATACAGCTGTTACTTAAAATGCACCGCTGCACAGGCTAACACCAAACACTGAAAATTGAGAGGTAAAGTCAACAAGTCACACAGCTTATCTACCTGTACTTTGGTACCTTCTCTCATTAGGCATTGTTTACTCTAGCCCATCTCTGAGCAGGGGTAAATGACTGAGCAGCTGTACCCTCTTCAAAACATAGTCCTTCTGACCATATCGTAAAGTGCAATGAGCTTGTGAAAACAAAGGCACTGGAAATAATTTACAGGAAAGGACAAGCTCAGACAAAGCATGGTGATGTTCTGCAAATCCCTCTCATCTTCTGAAGGGGAACGCTCAGCTGCTCAGCACCAACATGGGATGAGTTAAAAACATAGCCAGAGGGAAGCCATCCTCTCCTCTCACTCCCTCCTGGCAGCTGCTCCAAGGAAAGTTTGGCAGCTCATCTGATACATAAGAGAGGTTTACTGGGGTCACCCAGATGAAGTAAAAAACACTGATGAAACAGTCCATGGAGTTGTTACCCTTTCCCCTGTCTTTATCTTTATACAGACTTTGTTTCAGACTGGTCTCCTTTACACGATGCTTCTATCCATGGTCGTCTGCTTGCTCTGAAGAAACTCATCAAACAGGTACCCCTCTGCAGGGCTTATATGATCTCTACTGGGTTTGTTCGGTTGTTGAATGCAGTCTATTGCTTTACTGTGAAACTTCAAGGGTGGGGAAATCATGTTGACCAGAATGCAGTGAAATCTGCATGTAACACCTTTTGTTTTCTACAACCGGTTTGTCATCTAATGCAAGCTCTGTGCATTAAACTGATGATATATCAAAATATCCTGGGTCATATTTTAGTTTTGGTGCAGGTAATGGGATTCTGGTCTCAGGGATCTCCAGGTGGCTGCAGGTCCTCCACCTGTGAGCAGTGTTTGGTGCCCCAGCTTGGGGGGACAGCTCAAGATCCAGGCAAGGCTCTAGTTGAGGCTTCAATTCAGCCACCCACACATCTGTTTCTGAAATTCCTGAGGGTACCTGAGGCCCCATGTTATTCATAGCGTAGTAGAAATAAAATTATGTTGAGTTCCTAAAAGGACATCTATATTGTACCATCTTGACAGTCCACTGCCTACAGCTTTCTGTGCTGATCAGCAGTGTGTAGAAGGCATGACCTCTGGTACGCTGTGCCAGTATCCACTCCAGCCAAAGCATCACAGCCTCTTTCTCTGCTTACCTACTGAGATGAGCAACTCCAGGCAGTTGAGGAATGTGTGGTTACATAAAGATTTAGGGGTCATAATAGAAAAGGTTGGGGTTTTTTGTTTGTATGGGGGTTTTGGTAGTTGGTTGGAATTAAATTTTCTATGCATTCACCAGGGGAGTGATGTGAACCTTGTCACAGCAGACCAGGTGTCTCCTCTCCATGAAGCCTGCCTAGGTGGTCATGCTGCTTGTGCCAGTGTCCTATTAAAACATGGTGCTCAGGTGAGTGCATGGCAGACAGACCATTGTCTCCAGTGTTGTAGTACATTGTATCATCACATTTTAATACTAATTGATGTACTATTTCACAGCAGCGTATCACTGTGACATGCACTTTGTAGTTAACTCTGTTTAAAGTACGTATGTTATGAAATGCATTTCCTAAAAAGCAATCAGTAAAAGCACAGATATAAACAGTTATTATTGTTCTTGAGATGAAGGTGCAATGTTCTCATCACTTACTGAAAGATGAGGGCAAGATCCTCTTGCAAAGGGTTTTTGTAATCCTGCAGCAGTTAAGGGTGCATTTTATTTTCTGACTCTAATCCTGTTGGTGTCAATATGCAGAGGCGTAGGATTGTTAGGATCAACTGACAACAAATTGGGAAGAAAATGGAAACAACATGCAAGTACAATGCTGAAATGGGCATGTCTCATGGCCTCTACTTTTCGAGCTAATGTTGAAATTAGAGAATGAGAAAATTAACTCACTATGTATATATTACCTTTCAGTTTAATTTTTTTTAAAAGAGGGAGCTGCACTCTTTCATTTAAGAATGGACCTTTTCACAGGGCAATGAGCAGGTGAGTTTCAGCTGAGAAAACTGAGAAATGGGCACACATTTGACTCGGTAACTTGGTAGCTCCTGAGAGACCCCAGAGCGGTAAGGTTAGACATTTGTTTGCATGAGGAGAGACTTGGGGACAATTTTAAAAAATATTTGTACTGATCTTTTAATAAAAACTTATAATCCTCAGAAGCAGCAGACATTTTTTGCAAGGAATTAAACAAAAAGTATTAAGAACTATTTTCTGGTGAGAAACTGGAAAAAATTAATCTATTCTGAAATGCTGAGAAGACAAACAAAAAGCCTGATTGTGTGTTTGGTTTTTTTTCCCCCCACAGGTGAATGGAGTTACTGTTGACTGGCACACTCCATTGTTCAGTGCATGTGTCAGTGGTAGTGTGGCTTGCTTGAATTTATTGGTGCAGCATGGAGCCAGCCTACACCCGCCCTGTGACTTGGCATCCCCCATCCATGAAGCTGCTAAGAGAGGTAACCTCATGAGCATCGGCACCCCTCTCCATGTTACAAGCAACATGTTGAAGTAGAAAAGAGAGATAAAGAAGATCATTTTCATGATCTGGGTCATGTGAAATACCTTCCTAGTTTGTCTCATCATGAGTGGTTCAGTTCCTCCCATTTTGGTGCTTACTGAGGGCAGCTCAGATGGGCTCCTGGGGCCTCTGAGTTTGTGTAGTGACACCTGGAAGGGGTTTCATTGTCCAAGTCAGTTGCCTAAAATGTAGACATCTGAGGGAGTTGTCTGTCTATCTTCAAAAGTAGTGGAGAGAAACATAGCGTGATTCATCTCATCTTTGGTAGACATCTGAAATGAGTCAGATAAAATGTGAGAGCCTTAGCCTGTTTTGCTAACCATGGCTATGCAACTCCTGTTTTCCAGGTTTTCTCTTGACAAAACATTGAATCTTTGCCAAATTACACTGCTGCAAATGAGAATTTGCTGAAAAAATGCCTGAACTGCGAGTTGACTCTTCCTTTATTCCTTTTAAGGTCATGTGCAATGTGTTGAATTCCTTGCATTGCATGGAGTAAACATAGATCACAACATCAAGCATCTGGGTACTCCACTTTACATAGCTTGTGAGAACCAGCAAATGAACTGTGCCAAGAAGCTCCTTGAGTCAGGTAAAAAGAAAAATAAAAGATGGTGTACTTTTGTTTCCTGCAACATCTATCTTTGGATTTTCTTTGCATCAAAGATTTATAGAAGCTCCTGCTTTGGGACCTGGAGATGTTACACTCTTAATGGCAGCCCTTGGTTAACTGGGGGAGCAGGGTAACCAGGGTCTTCTTGACTCAGGAACCCAGCTTTACATCTCCCAACAAAATGATAGATGAACCTGGATTTTATACAGCTAGTGGTACCTGGAACAAACACCATCCTTTCCAGTGTCTGTGCCTGTGGTGCTGCGGTTATTTGAAGTGGATAGGAGAAAAATTTCCTTTTCTTCTTTTCCTCCCTCTTTACTGAAAACAGTCAACTCAATCATTTTTACCTAGTATTTCTACAAAATCATTCCCACTGAGTTCGTAACAACTTTGAAACATTTCCAACACAGAAAAAAACATTCAGCACTATATACTTTGCATCAAAGAAACTTAGCTATAAATCTAAGCACTTGGATTATACAAGACCATTTCTTGTTATCTACAGTAGTGCATCTCTTCCAACAAAAAAGGCCATATAATCTTATGTAGCCACACAGCTAGTACAAAAATGACAGGTCAACAAAGCTGCTTTGGAAAGAACAAGCAAACATCATGTAGATCACCCTATGCACTATTTAGCACAGTGACCTTTTTAAGAAGAAGTAAAATACAAATTAATCTAAATATTAAATGTTTGACTAATATTTTTTGTTTTCTCTCATTTCATTTTTTACTGCTTTCTATGTATGACAATGTGTACTATAAAACCATTGCAAAGCATTTTTAATTAGTCCTGCAGCTCACCCCTGTTAGAGTGTTTTAAGAGCCATTAGCCCAGGGTAATGGATGAGGGAACATTCATCAGGGGCATTTGCTTATATCCTCCTCTACCAAGGGCCTCTAGAACTTCTGCATCCTCACATTTTTCCCCCAACAAATACTTTGGTATTTGGAAACCCCACTGGCTTAACCCTCTGGTACAGAGCAGGTTGAAACCCTGCATGTATTTTAAGGGAATGAGGCACTGGTATGGGAGCAAAGGTGGGCTGTAGGTGGAACTACATCTTTGTCCTGCTTCAAGATATCCATGGACTAAGAATGAAGGTCTTCCTCATGCACCGTTCCTTTGGGTTAATTTTCTTAGTCACAACCCAACTCTTCCTCAGCCAGTACGAGTTATGGATGTGCAAACTGTAGTATGAACCCCAGCATAAGGAAATCCACCACTGGATGGATGCTACAGCATTTACGGATTATTCAGAGAAATAGCAGCTAGTGTAGGAAATAGAAGTAGGATACTGTATAGTTGTTATTCGTTGTCATTATTCTTTGTCATCTCTTGGTTGTCAGGAGCAAATGTGAACAGTGGCAAGGGCCTGGACTCCCCTCTGCACGTGGCTGCCAGGAATTGCAATGCAGAGCTGGTGTCGCTGCTGATTGACTTCGGAGCAGACATTTGGGTGAAGAATGCCGAAAGCAAGAGGCCAATGGAGCTGGTCCCACCTGGCAGCCCTGTGGGCCGACTCTTCCTGCAGAAAGAAGGTGCCCCTTAGTGCTTGTTTTATTCATTCACTCAGGATTCATTAGGGAAAAACCACACAAATGGCTACAAAAGGCTATGCTATTCCATGATACAAGTGTTACAAAACTGAGATAATTAAGCCTACCTCTGTTTGCTGACATATGGACACTATGTTTCATGGTGTCAGAATATAGTGGTGCACTAATAGGCATAATGGTAACAACAATAGCCCCATCTTTCAGCCTTTGCTTGGGGAAGCAATCATATTGAGCCTGCAATATAATGCGAAATAGAGTTTAGAGTGATAAAAGAAGCAAACGGTCCTTAGAAATTATTTGTGGTTTTTTTTTCTGATTACCTAAAGCACTGAAGTCAGTGGGATTCTTTCAGTTCCCTTGTTCCTGAGTGTTGTCTGAAGCGTGCCAACAAATAGAGGCAGAAAAATCACCTCTGATGGGAGTTGGGACTAGCTGGTGAGTGCTACGACAGGGATCTTTGGTTATACAGTATATGTTGACAGTTTGGTATGTGTCAAATACTGGTTTTAGCATAAATGCTAAATTTCAACCAGAAAATTTTAATATATGTGTTACTGAAAAAATAGTGTATTGAAAGATTCTTCCAGTTCTTTGCCCTTTACTTTTATTGTTGGGTCAAGTTCTTACGTAGGTGCAGAAGTATCTAAAAATGAAAGACTCTATATTGGTCTTTTTGTGAGGACTTAGGAAAATTGCATAAGAATGATACAATTATATACATATAATTATTATATATT
>NW_010159294.1:0-25943 GCF_000695765.1 Mesitornis unicolor
CCACACCTTTGCCATAGCCTTGTCCAGAGGACAAGGACCATGTTTCTGCAACAGTTCATCCATTGTATCCTGCTGACTACACCAATTAATGTGACAAAAAGAGACTCTACTGCAGAGTTTAAATTTAACAATTCATTTGAGCAACACGTGCAGATCCAGTACGTCACTATTGCAGGTTCATGGATACAATGGAGAATGCGCTATTGCAGTTTTAAAAGCAAGACTACACTATTTACAACCACAAGAGATTCACAAAATGCACTATTGTAACTACAACAGTCACAAAATGCACTATTACAGCCCACAGGCAATTCACGACAGGCCACAGACCACTCACAAAACTCACTGTCACTGCTCGTAAGCAAATCACAACAACTCCCAGGCTACTCACAAAATTCACTATTACAACTCCCAGGCGATTCATGGAACACTGTCACAACCCACAAACAACTCAGAATACCCATGGGTCGTCTCTGCAGAGACAGGGCCTCAAGGCAATCTAAGGCTGAGTTGCTCCTGCAACCCCCCACAAGTCGCCTGGTGCACTGGACATCACCGAAACCTGCTTAAACTATGAGCCTTCCTCAATTACTCTATAAAATTAGAGCTCTTTTGATACATACGGAAAAAATAGCAGTTTTTAATAATTCTTCATGTTAGCAATTTGATTTCCTATAAAGCTTTCCATTGCTTTCCGTGATAAAAGCCTGCAATGTTCCCATGTTGTCCTCCAAAGCCTTTGTATTTTATCCCTATATTTATTAGTAAATTTATATTATTTGAGGATTTACATCCAAAAAGACGAAAACTTCACAACAGGTGGTGTTAACTTCACTGTTACCCACAGGGAGGCTCATCACTTTCTATACTTGAGCAATATAGGAAGGATCAAGCCCATTACTCTTAAATGGTCCTAAAAAGCTAAATGTCAGTGTTCATCCCTTTTCTTTCCTGGCAGGTGATCTTGTAACTAATCTAATGTGTCAATTACAGCCAGCTTTGAAAAAGAATACTCGAAGTATCTGGAGGAAAAAAAATTACGGTGACTACACAGGTTATTTGGCATCCAGTCAGCTTCCATCAGATCACTGTAAATTACCTGTCACATTATTCCATTTCTGAAGATGCTTTGTTTCAACATCCTCAGCTAAACAGTTACATATTTTGTGCCTTTATTCTGTCACGCTTTCGCACTTGCTATGCAGTTCTGTTTTATTCTAGAAAATACCATCTTTCTACAGACTGTGATAAAAGAGCTCAGAGAGGTTTTCAAAGAAAGCTTTAATCAATATTGGAGGCATATTCTTTTGTGCATTGATTATGCTAAGGTGTTTAATTAATCAGCAGACAGTATTTTAATAGAGAAAATGATTTCTGAAGAAATGATAATGGAAAATTACAGAAATTTCCTTTGACACCAGTTTGAAGATTTATCTTAACGTGCACACGCGCGTACGCGCACACACATACCCCACGACTGTGAACATCAGACAATCCTGCTAATCCAAACCTCTTTGTTTTGGAGGCTTTTATATTTGTTCAGTTGCACGCTCCGTTATTCATTTATATCTCTACATATCTGAAAACTTCAGCCCCCAGATTTACATAGCATTTCTCTCAAAAATCGAAGGATCTTATATCCCACTATGGCCTCTCTTCCTTGGGTATATTACAGAATCAAATCCCTGAAGTCTGTTGCAGTGCTTTAGAGAGCAGTATCCTTTTGGATGCTAATTCAGAGATACCCAGTTTGTAGGTGTTCCAAGTACAATCTCAAAAGTCAGGGTCCCAGAGGCTGTCTAATTGATTCCTATGCCCAAGCAGGATCAGCCATGTTTCTGTCATTCCTGATGGATGCTAACATCCATCTTTGTAAACTTCCAGAGAGGTGACTGGATTTACCTATCCTGTATTTAACAATCCTTATAATTAAATATTTTTTTCCTAATTTCAGCCAAAATTTTCTTTGTTTCACTCTTATTTCTGATACTGCCTTCCATGAAGGAAGGATTAATTGCAGGTGTCATTTATGTATTGGCAGACTGCTATCGAGTCTCTCTTTTATAGCCTCTTCCTCAGTTTTAACATTTTCTTTCACATTTTTTCTTGTTATTGCTGCTGTTCTCTGAACATTTCTCTCTTGTTTTAGTTCCTGTCTGCAAAGGTAGTGTCCAAAAGCAGAGACAGTGCTCTAGATGAAGTCTTTCCAATGCTTATCAGAGCAGAAAGGATCGTTCTGCTTGTCCTAGAGGTGATACTTCTGTTTATACATCTTGTTTTATGAAAAGGCTTCTGCTGAACATGTGAGCTTTGGATAAAGACCAAAATGCAGATCCATTCTGGGCCGTAAGGGTACAGATGCCATTGTGTGACTTCATGCCTGCTGCTTCCCTGTCATTGCCAACAGCACACGCATACTAAAGCTAAGGAGTCTTAAACTTGCTGCCTCTCAGCTGAAATGCATTAATTTATTTACTTTTTACTTCATCCAAATGAAGTAAAAACAACCTTAGTTAACTCCAAGCACTTTCTTTGCAATTTCCAATACTTCGTTTTGACTCCCAGTTGGGCTTCCAAGGGTTAAGAGTCTGGACTATGCCAATATAACCAGCATATCCAGGTACAGGCTTCGTTAACTTTACCCCACCTGCTCTGACTTTGCAGTTTAGGATCTGTAAGAATGACAGAAGTAGGAGGGTGTAGAGAAGTAAGAATGAAGGAGATATTAAAGTAATCAGCTGTCGCTCTGTGCATTCACATAAGGCAAAGCTCTGTTGAGTAAGTGACACCTTGCCTAATTATTTCTAAATCCGAATTCTACTCCGTTAAGGCATGATGTTTGATGTCACATTGTATCTGGAAAACTTACTTGCGTTGAAGAATGTAAATTGCACAGTGATTATAATATTTGGTCTTTATAGTCACTTCTAAAGATTTACATTGCATCAGGGTAACAAGGCTTTCACTCATATTGATCAATTCTCGTTTTGCTGGTCTGTTATAAATGTTTTTCTAATTTTAATTGATTAAGATACATGAGATGTCACGTCATGTTTCCCATTACAGCATCATTCTTTCAGTGAGTTCTATCTGTGGTTAACAGTGCAAATGTTTCACTGCTGGAGAGTGCAAACACCTATGAAAAATAAGATGTGTTGCCAAAAATAGCACCTTCAGAATAAAAATGAATAATGAACACCTGTGCCTTGAATTGTTTGGAATACATATAGTCTGCTTTCAGTTGGTTTCTCACGATCACCCACAATCGGTAAAAAATAAAAACTGCTTTTTGATTCCTTTTTCTTCTTTTATTAAAAATGTGACTTATACCTAAATAAAAACACTTGGCATGCATATTCAGGACTACATGTATAAAGTATAAACAGTTGTTTGTAAGACAGAAACAGTTGTTTCAGCTCAATAATTAGAAGATGTTGGTTTTGAAATTGCAGATCACTTATTATCCTGCTTTTTGCATTAGAATGAGATTTGCAATACCTTTGGTTTAGAAAATGTAGTTTATTAATGCACACTTTGTTTACCATGAAAGCAGATGCAATCGGAATTTAGGAGGATGCAAGAACATTGCTCTCACAGTAACCATAATGCTTTTAAATTTTGTTCAATATTTTGGGATATGGCAAGGCACATGATCAAATGTGGCCTGCTACTGTAATGGTTGGGTTTTAGTCCAGTCGTGGTTCCAGTTTAAGTCATATAGACTTGTTGGTTATTTCATGAAAGAAAATATGATGAATGTGTTAAAGCATTGGTGTACATCTGGTGTAGGATCCTCTCACCATCACAAAGAAATCTTCTTGTATGTGACTATATCCTCTATAGACTCTGTTTAGAACAGATTGGAAAAAAATCATGATTGTGACATTCAGAAGGAAAGAGGCAGCCCCAAACTGTTATAACAGTTTAAATCTCTGGAAGCTGTTGCTGACCTGACTAGGCAAACTAGGGACTGTCTTCTGAGCCCATTCTTTGCAAAGCACTGATAGCAATGAACTTGCAGTGCTATGGCTCATGGCCCAGGTGGACTGTGTTGTAGAGTTCTGATCCATGCTGAGTTTTCCATTTTGAATCATGCATAATATTTTGTAATCCTGTTTTTGCTTTTCAAAAATGCATCTTATTATTTTCAGCAACAAATTGTGCTAGAGATTGAGTACTGGAAAATGACTGAGCTTCTGTTGAGGCCAATTTTTGCAACAGTGTGTTAATGAATCTCAAAAGAAAAAGTCTCAATTTTCATGTTGAACCATATAATAGAGTTAGCACTTCAGTGCCCAAATTATGTAGGTGACAGAGAAAGGGAGAAATCAAGAGCCCTGCTCCCAAAGCAGTTGAATTAAACAGGCTTCAGATCATATTGAGAATCTATGCTTGTGCTACTTCTATTATTAGACAGAAAATTCTTTCCTGTAGGGCATTGTTAATGAGCCAATAACTTTTGGAGTTACTCATTATATTCCCCATCACACTCCTGCTCCTTAGGATACCCCCACACCCAGCCCATCCACACTGCTGCTCCTACTATATTTCCGCTGAGAGACTCAAAAGGGAATGGTGTTACATGTCATGTAATTTCACAGCTTTAACTTCACTGTCTATTGTGGTGGCCTTCAGGAGATTACTGAGCTTTGAAACATCCACTTATGGCCAGTGCTGACTGTCTTTCTCAATGCGAGCCTGTTGGAGTTTTGTCATAGTGTGGAAGGATAATGCCCTTAGCTGCAAGTACTCATGCTAGCAAAGTGCCTTTACTTAGTGGAGAGCTTATTGAAATAGATGTTTTTATTTATGAAGGCTTGTCATCATTCCTATTGAAATTTAATGGTGTATTGCTGTGAGATGGGGTCATCAGGCCACTTATTAACTTGGCCAGAAGAAAAATGAAAACCCCTTTCGGGCCCCTTAGGCAATATTTCTTGGGTACCTGCTATTTAATAACCTTTCTGCTATGTTCAGAATGTCAGTTATCTATATGTCAGTTATCTAAAATATTACATATTTTATTTAAGTGTATAGAATGAGGTGTGGTAATGATTTCTACATCCACAGTAATGAAGTACTAGCTTCCCAAAGGTATCTGAAATGACCATGACTCAGCAGCATCAGAGGTACTTATGACACCAGAACCCACATTGCTGTATTTTATACCTTTGCTGCTGGCACTGAATTTCTACATCGTTACTTACTGTATTAAAACTGGTTTATTACTTTTAATGACCCATCTAGTTTACTTTGTTTTCTAATTTATCAAATCAGACTAGAATATTTTACACATGCTTGCTTTGTCGCTAACAGACAAGGCAGCTACATGCCACATTATCTACATGCAGCTAACATTATTTCTGGGAATAGGGTTATAAGAGTTGGGAGGAGCAATTTTTAAAAACCATTTCCAAGATCCTAGACCCAAATTGTGACTCGTCTTATAGTTTCAAGTACATCCCAGGCTGTAAATAGCAATATTTGCAAAACCCCACATTAACATCTGTGAGAAATTGCGTTCTTTTTCTAGAAGCTATTATAGGGAAATCATTTTGCACTTATTTCCTTGCTGAATTTACAGCAAAAACAGTTAAGTAAGAGGGTGCTTTTCTCATAGCTGTGTACTTACTTCTGACAGTCTTGTTGATTGAAGGAGGTGTGTGAACACCAAGCAAAGACAGACCAGGTGGAATTTGCAGGGCTCCAACCATGCATGGACACATGCTAAGTTTACTTCTCACACCTTCCCCACCTTTCTCTTCTTTTCATCTTGAGCTCATGGGCAGTTTGTTTCCAAATGTTATCTAGGACTTATGTTCTGGAGCTCTGGACTAAATGTCAGTTCTCTGTTTCCTTTATGTTAATGCAAATATTTTGATTGTTTCCTAGTCCAACCTCAGGATTAGTTCTTCATTCATACCGTGGACCTGTTGACCGTTGTCAAGGCAGCTGACTTTCTTCTTTCTCCTTCTCTTTCTGTTCTTGCTCTTTCAGTCCACTTTCCAGGAAATCCTTTGATGCCATCCTGCTTTCTGTGAGGATTCCTTACAGCTACATCCTGGTTGCTTTCTCTTTTCCCACTGTGCCTCATCTTTGACTGTTTTCATTTGCAACTAGCTTAAATAACCAATTCTATGATGCTGAGTCAAAACCCCATCATCCTGTCACCCATCCAAACTAACACCCCAGCAACTCCAGAGATCCTATGTGACTTTAGTTTTAAGCTAAATTAACGACATCTAAAAGAGAATGCTTCCTTCTTTTCCCTCACTCTTTTCTTTCTCTTTTCTTCCCTGGTTGCTCTTCTCTTACCAGATGAAGATGGATAGCACTATATTCTGCCTCTAAAAGCTTATTTAAAATGACTTATAAGACTTGTAAATAATAACCCTACAAGTGTGAATCAACATTTACCTATATGGAAAGGTTTCTAGAATATCTTTTAGTTTGCCTTTCTCAGTTCTCCTTTGTTTTATTCCCTTGTTGTCTTGATTATAACCAAGATTTCAAATTATTTGGGGAAAATCTGGCTGCACAGCACTTGCTATTACGCTAACCTGACCGAGACTTATTATGTTGTAGTGAAAGTAAGTCAGAATATACTAATAACGGACTGCATGGAACTATGGGAAACTATTAATCTTTGGAGAGTTATTGAAATGAAAGCCTTATTTCATAGGATTTCAGTGACAAACTGAAGCTGAAAGTCAAATGAAATATATTCCATTGATTTTCAATAGTCCTCTTATCTCTGTGCATGCGCCCTGTAAGACAGCGCAGATTCCTCCTTATTGCATAAAAAGCCTTCAGCTGAATCCTGCAGGCTGATGTGAACCTTGCTCCCAAACCTAATAAAGCTCTTCGCTATGGGCTGAACTTGAACTATAAGGGATTGCATCCTTGAAGAGTTTGCATTTAGCACGTTCTTTTCTAGTTTTCACTAAGACTGCTCAGCAATTGTGGCCTCAGTAGCTTCAGAGAAAGTATTTCATGCAATCGTATGTGGAACGTTCAAGGGGAAAAGCCTGTGAGTCTACAGAGATAAGTTTCCATCCTGACATATGATGCATTGTTAAAGTGAGTTTACATTGTTCAGGTGCACCCTTAATACACAGCACTCGGGAGCCTGCAGTGATCACACAAAGGAGTCGTGTTTATGGCCAAGCTTCAATATATCACAGAATCTGCTTAGAAAAAGGGAGGGAGAGGGGGAAGTAATTTTCGATGCTTGAGGCGCTCTGGTATAAATTGCACTTCTGTGACTGACAGAGCTCAAGAAGATGAGGCTTTTTTTGAAAATGTATAAACAAAAGTTTATATGTCTGTTCACATGCTTACAGCCCAATATTCAGTGCTGTGTGACAAAATGTCATGAAGAATGTACAAACATGATGGTGCAATGACCTCTAACAGTAAAAAGTTCTTCTAGAACTGGCAGCCATCAGCCTTCTGAAAACTCTAAACTGTCAGTTGCAACTTTTAAGCAGCAAATTTTCCAGAAACTAGGCCATTAATCAATGTAGACAGCAGGAGATGTAACCAATCAGGGCAAAGACTGGCAGCTTGAGCAAAATGCACATTTTCTTTACTTGCATTGATAGGTGATGTGGGCTGATTTGAGCTGAGGCAGAACCTTCTAATCTGAAATATTTTGTGTACAGAATTTACAGAAGCCAAAGAAATTTCTATTTGATGGCTTTTTGTGGATTTACGTACACTGAGGTGTGACTAGTGACAGAAAAATCCCAAACCTATTTATTTGTTTATTAGTGGTTCAGAGAACTGCAGACTGCTTGAGTCTCTGGGTGGATTTGTCTTTCCCCAACAATTTTTTTTAAGATCATAAAATAAAGGCCTTAATAAAGACATTTTGGTTGTGTTTCTAGTGCTTTACCTGACAAGTAAACCTTTAAGATTATTAGCCTGGCATCATTAGGAACAAAACACTCACTTTAAAAAGCAAATTGAAACATACTTCGCAGGAATAAACAAGATTCAGCTGTAGATGTTGTGAGAGTGATACTATTTCTTTTTATTGTGCTTTATGAGCAGGAAGACATGAAACTTGTAACGTTTTGAAAGTACTGTTAAGTGAATGAGGTGGATGGAGGAACAGAGCAGAGAGCTTTGCGAGAATTTGTCTGATCTGCTGTAGGGATGTGTGGTTAGGAGCAACAGCTTCCCCACGGTTTATCAAGCTCTGTTGGCAGGCATCCTGTAGAAATGCTTCCTTCTAGTCTAACACAGCAGAGGGAAAAGGAAACCACCTAAACCACCCAGAAATACTATGCCAAGGAATACTAAGTCTATAAATGTGGTCAGAGACCATAGGCCATTGTCCAGTTTGTTTCCTCTCTGCGGTATGTCCAGACCCTAATGTGTAGACCTGTGGGCCGGGTTCCAGTTGCAGAAACATAACACTGTTCAAGATATCCAAGATATGAGACACCGTGCACCTGGAAAGACAAATACAACACAGGAGTTAGGGGAGACTCCCAGCCTTTCGGATCAGCAGTTGGAGATGGGGCAGGGTAATTTGAGGAGCCTGAAAATAGACGAGACATCCAAATCCCACCCTTCATAGGAAATCCCAAACCCATAGGATTAGTGGGATTTCTATTTAAGAAGTTAGGATTTATCCTTTAATAAGTAAATGTCCTAATTTCTGAAAGGAGTAAAATTACATTATAAACCTTATTTGCTAGCCAAACAATGGATTGATGCTGCTGAAAGCTTACAATTGGTTTTTTTTTCATTAAATAACTAGCCCAGAATCCAAGTTTATGGCAAATGTAGAAGAACCTTACTCTGCAGGGTGTTCTGCTGATGTAAACATGCATTAATTGAGCTATGTAGTCCATACAGATATTCCACAATATAATACTGTAGGAACAGGAGAGAAGAGGCAATCTAGTTCTTCCCACCAATTACCCCTCAATTCATATTTTTTATATGGTAGCACTTGAGTTGTCAAAACTGTTTTGGAAAAGCAGGTCTGCCTTCTGGAGAATGAACAAGTCAATTGGGACATTAATGTTCTTATATAATTACTAATTCTTTCTGTTACCTCCAGGAATTATTTGTCTCACAACTGTGCCAAAGCAAACTTATTTCAAGTTTCTTGTACATACTAAGCATGTATGTTTTTTCTTGTATCTATGATTAATACACTTCTTTTCTGCTATCTAGCTTACTACTGCTTAATGGCTCTTTCAAACTGTACAGTTCTAGATGATAGAAATGAAATAATCATAGAATCACAGAGTGGTTTGTGTTGAAAGAGACCTTAAAGATCATCTATTCCAATCCCCCTGCCGTGGGCAGGGACGCCTCCCATTAGACCAGGTTGCTCAAAGCCCGGTCCAACCTGGCCTTGAACAATCAGTTGCTTGAAAACTCATCATTTCAATGATAAAATAATGAGTGAATAAAGCAGATGATAAAATACAGCTTTAACTGGGTCTAACTACATACTGTTCTTTCTCTCTACAAAGCATGTGTAGAGGCTTTCCAGTTGTTATTTGCAACCTCTAGGGTGTCTTTGCTACTTTGGTTCTGTGTTTATGATTTTAGGACATACTGTGCCTATGGTAAATAACCTTGCACATGATTCCTAGATGTACATTCATCTCTGCTTTCTGTCTTCTTCCTTTTGAAAGTTCAAATTGTTGGGAGCAGCCTTGCATTTGTGAGGGAATCCTTTCATGGATATTCTCATCACTAAGGGCACTTGGTCTCGCTGTAGAAGTATCCCCAGTGAGGCTCATCTCCTTGGAATATATTCTCACTTTTCTAAATACTGAAGACAAGGTAAACTGCCCTGCTTTTAAAGAAAACACTACAGAACTTCAAGGTTATTGTTTTAGTTACCATTAGGGATCTTGTGAGTTCATATTTGGATTTCTTTAATGAAAATCAATGGGAAATTTTAAAACATTTTCAAAACTTATTAGCTGTAGTACAACCTCAGTGAAAACTGGAATGATGTCAGCCTGAGTAGAATAAGTGTAATCCAGGTGTAAAGGACCAAAATACAAATTCATCAACTGTCACCTTATGCTCATGTGCAGGAAGAATATGGGGTAAACCAGTCCTGTTTACCCTCTTCTCACATCTAAAATGTTGCCTAAAAGGCCACTTCTTTCTGTTTCTGCAGCAAGATCTTCCAGCAGCTTCTACTCTTCCTCACTCAGGAGGAGCGCAGAGGCCACCTTGCAGCAAGAGCAGTGGGGAAAGGAGAAGTAAATGTAAATTTTCATTTTAATGGCACATGTTAACTCCCTGACCCCCTGTATGTGAATGCTTAGGTATTACTGTAATGTTATGCTGAAGACATGCCAATGCATCTGGAGTATAGCCGTATAAACGCAGTCTGTACACTTTTATACTTTCCTCTTTATTGTTGTGATTGGGGTTTTTTTGTACCCAGATAACCTCACAGATTTCACAGGAGTGCCTCTTAAATTAAGTGAGATCGGGATCAGTGGTCTCCTACTTTGGGGGCAATTTTGCTGGTTCATCTGCTGAGTTGTGTTTTTCTAACTTCACAAAATCACTTTAATTCTAGTTAAACTATTTCATGTTATCAGTGACCTCAAAGTGTGCTACCCTGGTTATACAGGATAAGGTTAAGACTTTTCTCTCAGAACTAGCTCATTGAATTAGGAGGCAGATTCTGAGCCACTGTAAAAAGGCATTATAAAAATTGATCTTCAGGGAGCTACGCCGCTTTCCATCAAGTCAGAACATAGCCCTCTGTAAATCTTAATTCTGATTTTTTTCATTAGCTGTATTATTGTAGTGTAACAGTTAATCTATTACATGCGTTTAGCTGCTAGTGCAATGGAGAGCGTACAGTGTAGTACAAATCAGAAGCTAGCAGAGGCTTTAATTTAGACAGAGACAAGCTTTGAAGGCAGTCAAAGAGCCACTGATGGAGTTCAAATGCTCTTTGTCCTGCAAAAATAAAGAGCTCATTTGTTCTGCCTTTTTACATTAGCATCCTCTACCTTGCTGGAAGAAAAGAAGGAAGAACTGTTATCCCAAGCTCTTGTTTTTAAAAAAAAACAAATATTGAACTCCTTGGTCTTACTAAAATTTAGCTAGATGGCAAAAAGATGCAGTTTGCAATGTTATTTAACAAGCTTTACAGTATGAATAGTTTACTCTCCAGAAGTATCATGTAGTAAAGTAACTATTTCTTCTTTCTTATTTTCCTTTTATTTCTCCCACCACCCCATACCCACTGCAATGCAGTGCTGTGACAGATGTTGCCAGCAAAAGACTGGGTTTTGAGAGCTGCCAGGTACCAGGCAGCTTCCATCAAAGACGAAATACACAGAATCTGACATTCACAGGGCTCAAACCATTGGACACAAGACCCTTAACACTTGGCAGGGACTACTTCTTGACGGTCAAAAAATCCTTTGCTAGTAGCTCCTACTACCTAAGGAGGAAATTCTTATGATCAGAATACATCATTACATGATAAACACAATGGACTAGGTTGTTTCTCAAACAATAGGAAAAAAATTTAAAATTTTAACTTACTGTGACATTAGTCCTTGCTTTGTTACTTTTGGATCAAGTCATTAGTGTGTGTTTGTAAGGATCTTCCTGTGCAAAACTGAAGTTATTCTTTTCTATTCTCTATCTTTATTCTGCACCTAATAAGACCTAATATCAGGTAAGTAACTTCCCCTTGCTCCCCCCTTTCCCCCCAGCTATTAATTAGTAATTCAGAGAGTGAAATCGAGCTGGACTCCCTTCTCTTTTGCTTTGTGGACAAATCTCAGCAAAATCTCAGAAATCTCAGCAGGATTCAAAGAGATTTCTAGGCTTACTGCTTTTACTAGTGGATAGACAATTTCATCTGGACAGCATCCGGTAGAAGACAATGCTTTCATCATCAGTTCTACCTTTATCCCGTGGAATAACATTGTAGCCATCTAGTGTTCAGTGCTTTTGAGCAGTCCTGTTTGAGCCGATTGTACCTGTGCCAAGCTCAAGTGGCAATTAAGTTCAATTATTATCCATTCACTTGCCTTATTTACCTATTTCTAGAGAAAGTAGTTTTCTCAATCTTATCTTTGGATTCTATCACAAAAAACTTCAACTCTTTTTAACCCAGAATCTCCATAGTGTACCCGTTAAAAGGGCTATTCAATTATATTTATTATAGAAAAAGACCTCTCTTAAAATCTGAGAATCTGTAGCTTACCTACGTGACTTTAAGGGCAAAACAATAGTGTGTCTACACAAGCAGTACTAGATCAAATGAGGACTGTTTTGTTATGGTTCATAGTGAACTCCAAATTCTTCTTTATTTTCCTATTCAGACACTCTACTAAAGAATAAAATGTCTTTCCTCTTCCTTCATTCACTTTTTTTAAGACCAGTACAAGCTTTTACCCCTGCTTCTTATTCCTGACTAGGTCAACCCTAATCTTGATCACAAATTTCCAGCAGCTATTGCATGCATAAGTCTGCCTTGATTGCTATGTAAAGTTGCTCAGTGGAAGATTATTTCACAGACTGAGTGGAGAAAAAGGTCAGTATTTGTAATTAAACACTGACGGCAAAGGGATTCCTCTAAATGAGAATATGTAAGAGTTACAGCATTCTCATAATGTTTCCTTTTTCTGTACTTGTCATTAAAATTACCATATTTACTAAATTGTTATTATGTCTGGCAAAATAGAATGGAGGATATGCATAAATGTATGCATAAATGCTTATGTATATTTATATGTGTATTTCTAACCTCTTATGCAACACTTGATAATGGGCAGATCTGAGCAACTCTTGCAGGATTGTAGGAAGTGGAGCTGTAAGACACAATTCCTAGTCTGAAATTTGCCCTGCAGAATAAAATAGGCCATAGAAGAGAGATGGCTTTGTTAGAGGATGGACTTATTAGTTATGCTACATAACTTTGGAGCTTTTGGGCTTATTTTCTCTGGTGTAAAGCATGACTAGACCATCCATAGAACAAAGCAACTATGCTATTTTACTTCAAGATCTGATGTTTTAGGGACTGACTAGATTGATTAAAAAATAAAAATCAGTTGTCCTAGATTTTATTTTCTGTATTCTATGCGCAAATGACTGTATTGTTTCAATAAAAGACATACTTTGATACTTTCAAAGTAGATTTAGTCAATATGTGCCATATTTACTAAAGCAGAGTCTGAAAATTTAGAAGTGAAAAATATTATAAATTAAGGGAAAAGTTTAATTTAAAAAGAATTGCTGTGGTCAAAATTAAGATAACAAAATGCCATCCCATCAATGTACACTCTTAAAGGTTGTTGGTGGCATTTAATGCTACAAGTTCTTCCCAGAATTTTAATTTTTCCCAGCATCTTATAATGCAGTAAAACAGGATATTGTCATCATGTACTTCAGCCCACAAGGAACTGAGTATATGGTGGAGTGTCTTGATTACTTGAATTGTCAAATTATCCAAAATTTATTCAGTTCTTTGGCATAAAAAATTCTTGCTGACTTCAACAGCAATTCCCTGTATTAAACAAAGTACACTTGCTCCATAACTGCAACCTTCTTTTTTTATGTGAACCCAATTTGAAAAAAGCATAAATTATTCTCAAAGGCCACTCAACACATTTATTTAAGGTCTGATTTTGCAATTTATATGGACAAACAACTTTCTGATTTTCATAGGCCAAAGGTCTAGTAAAGTGTACATTTTATTTTCGAAAAGAAAACAGGACACCAAACTCCTATGTGCTTGTTGGGAATTCCAGCTTAAAGGATAATTTCTTTCTGGAATTTTAATCATGGTTGATAACCTCTCATGTTTACAGAATGTGCAAAAATGAAAAAATACAGTAAACTATGGCAATATTTGAACTATAGCTAGTGTGTACCAAAAATAAAATAGGTTAAAAACTGGAATGTAATAAATAGATTATAATAACTCATTGCATACCTTTAGTGCCACCTATATGCAAGCAATGGTGCAAGAAAGTTAAAGCACATTCCTGAAAAATATGTTGATTGAACCGACTGTCAGCAACATTCACCTCCAAAGTAATCACAAATGAATTTATTAAATGGGAAGCTAACAACTTAGTAATAAGCTATTTTCTTCTAGTATAATGGCATAATATTATTTTGTCCTACAAAAAGTTCTTCCAATTAGCCAACTTTACACTAAGACAGAATAGTAGCTTTCTATCATACTGCTTTGAATGAGATTTGATGCACTTAAGTTTTAAAACTATATCTTTTTAAAAGAAAACTTTAAAATCAAGCCTAAGAAATCACAAAAATTATAGTATGAGTGCTTGTTGACTTACCGAATTTCAGTTATAAATCAGAGAGAGTTTGAGCTGGCTTTTATTGCAGAAGTTGTGTCTGGTTTATATGTCATATTTTGCACTTGCAATATTTAAGTCTCAGTACTTTGCTGTTGGAGTTGCTTTTTTTTTATTTCCAACATGACTTAATAACCGAAAGATGCCAAGATCTTGTTCAGTGTTGCTATTAACTTGCTACACGCAAACTATTAAGCTTTTACAGGAACTGGATTTCAGCAGCAAGTACCTAGTTCTGTAGAGTGGTTTTATTTTCTATCCAAGTAGTAAGAATAAGTTGATAACCCTGTCTATGCCACCTGAATGTGAAACCACAAAACTGTGAGACTCTTCATAATTTTTTTTGCTGTCTTACTAAAGGGTACAAAATACTTCTATCATTTCTCCAAAGACAGCATGAAGTAGAAGCATATAGTCATGCCAAAGACAAGTAATTCAGATTGTTGGCATTTGCCACAAAATCAAACAAAACAGGTGCTTTTGTATTTCAGTATCTTTACCACTCTATATTACTATTAATGGTTTTGACTTCAAGCATTACATGCTGTATAAAATCTTGTCTTTTAATAATCTATGCTGATATATGGTCTGTGTTTGTGGCAATAAGAGTTCCATGGGATCTTTCACGCAAGTCACTGTCACAGAATCACACGAAAATGGCTACACGCACACAAATAATGAACTCAAACAAGCTTTAATCTGCAACTTAAATGAAGCAGAGAAAACTTCATTCACCAAGACAACATCCCACTGACATTCAACAAATACAGGTTCGATATGCTGGTTGGGAATATTACCAGACACGGCTGAGTTAAGGATTCTTCAGTTTTTGGCCAAACAATCCAAAATGTGCACTCACTCACCAAAAAGGGAGGGCTCTCAATCTCGAGAAGTTACCTTAAGTGGCGTCCCAACTCAAGGGGAGAGACCCCGACTGCAGACCCGCTGCTCCGAGGAGGACCGACTCAAATGAGTCCTCCGGCGGGGCCCCATTTATACCCTGGTCGAATCTGCTCTGTGGTCAATCCATGGTCGTGTCACCCCCTACTGGCTGAGGACCCCGACTTTCCACCTTTGACCCCCACTGTGTGGCCCAGACAGGAGCTGTGAGGGGGGAGGCAGTCCTGGCGCCACCAGGGCCAGAAACTTTAACACTACTTCTGTTGGGTCTTTCTCAGGTCTTTAGTGGGGTGGGTGCATCTGCCACAGTCACTTGACAAAGTTATTTTTGAAACATGCAGAAACAGGGATGCAGGTAGGTCAGGACATGTCAGAAGGCCAATAGCATTTGAAATGGCTGTAAGGCCTTGATCTTCTGTCTCTCATCCCTGAACGGTTAACATACAAGTTAATGCAGACATCCACTATAAGAATATTACAATATTAGTACTGCAAAATAGGGAGAAGAGTTATGTTTATAACAAGTCTGAACCAGAATGATTACTGTTGAGGAGTTACTGAAATATGCTACACCATTGCAATTCTGCCGCTTTAGAGACAAACCAAGTGCAAATACTATACAGCTATTATAGTTTATAACAACTCCCCTCTTCCTCAATACATACAGGCTTATCTGACATTTCAGCTTCAGGAAGGAGCAGTCCAAATCATATTAGGGTTGCTTGTAGCATGAAATACTTCCTGTGTGCACTCACAGATCAGGAAAAAAAAACCAAACTCTAACCAAACAACCCTGTAGTTAACAAATAACCCAATGACCTCACTAGGGTCAGAATTTCAGCTCTGGAATTTAGACACCAAAATAACTGCTCTTTCTGCAGAGCTCAAAGAGGGATGTTTCTCAATCCTTTCTCTAGATCATGCATTCAGCTCAGAATATCACGTTCAGTGTCTAATAGTCAATTTTGATCTGAGAATAATGAGACAAAGAAGCATCTTACAATGTGATTGCCAACCTGCAAAGAAACTCTTTTAAAATTGAAAATATTATAATTCATTTTCAAGAAAGAGACTTTAAACACATCACTGATCGCTAAGCGTTGTTTAAGTTGTCCTGTAATTTGAGGTTCCTTTTTATGACAGTTCTGAAGTAGATCTGAAGTAGGCCATAGAAAAAGAATACCATCTCTTTAAAGAAATCAATAGCTTTCAAGGCCTGGGATGGCCTCTGTGCTGAGATTAATAAAGCTTGTCAATACATTCTGAATGCAAGCAATGACTTCTGTTACAAGGGGAAAAATGAAAAAGCTGCTATTACTGACATAGTCAATAGATTGCACCTCAGTGTATACTGTACTTTCTACATTTTTAATATAAATGTGTTCAGTTTCAGAGATGCGAGCATTATCAGCATTCATTTTACTTGAGGCAATAATGTGAGTAGTTGTGTCTTGTGTAATAAATAAATAACCTGTCTTTAAAACCATTTACGCAGATTGCTTTTCCCAAATGCTCATTTAGAGGTGCTCTGTAAGGTGTCATATACTAAGACAGCCATGTTACAAGGATTTTATAAAATGTAGTTTCTTTATTTTATACATAGTATAATGGTTTGTGAAGTATTTTTTTTCTGCTGGTTTTAGAGGCGGTACAATGTCATTCTTGTACAATGGTGGGATGGTGTGATTTGGTGTGGTAAGTTGTAAAATGTGGCTTGAGGCGCCCCTGTTTCTCAGAAGTTCTTGGTGGTCATGAAGACCTTCCACTACAGGCCAAAAAGCTTTCCATCATGGTTGGCAATTGCCCCTCTTTCAATTTGAGAGTTACCTTTTTCTCACATTGTATTCTTTTGGACTTGAAAGAAAGAAACAATCTTCTCTCTATAAATATATATGTTCAAATCTTCATAATCTTTGTAGCAGCCACTCGTACTATGAAATTATCTTCTCTGTGTAAATGGATCATTTTATATGGCAATTCTAAGATAAGACACTGCGTTAATTCATGCTCTGTGTGGTCACTTCTCTGTATCTATCTTGGCAAATACATTCATACAAACAAAACCTTTTCAATCTGTTCAGAAGGATAGGGAAAGGTGTATATATTGCATAGGTAGCTTATAAGAACATAACAGAGAAATAATTAGCAAACTTTGAATTACTTCTGACACTATCTAGTGTTGAAGGAGGTGTTTTGTACTCATTTGATGTCTGGCCATAACAGATTTTTCTTTTAACATAATCAGAACAATGGGCCTGATATATCTCTAATGCCTCTTTCAGATCAGCACAAATGTGCTGATTTCATTGGAGTGACCCTTGATTTACACTGTTGTAAAGAAAGAAGAATCAGGCTGTAAATATATAAGAGAGGGAAAGCATAACTGTCTTAGACTTCTACAGACTCTAAGTACTAAATAGAGATTTATTTAGAGCAGCTCAAGGGTTGTAGCTAGCATAATAGCCTGTAACAGAGCACAGGAAATTTAGGCTGACTGGAAACAGCGTGGTTTACTGTTCTGTGGCTTAGCTGTCTGTGGCTCAAGGTGAAAACATAAATGGTTAATGGATAGACACGTTTCTGACTATAGTTTAAAGAAACAGATGGAGGTGAAGGTATAATACCATTTATGCAATTCTAATTCTATGCTCTTCTAGTGCTAGATCTGGTTTAAAGAATCGTTCCCTCCTGAGACCTTCCACTTCAAATGGCAGATTTTGAAGTTAAACCTAAAAGTTTATTCTTTATTCATCAAAGAAAATCCCTTTTCACTAGTAAGGGTGTTCAGTATTAAGTCTTGTGGAATGCTTTCTTTAGGTCATACAGAGAAACCTAATTTAGAAATATTACAGAAGGCAAAACTTACCATTTTCTGTGCTAGAACTCAGCTCTGATCTGATTACTTTTGACTGTGATTCCAGGTTATCTACCTAATTTGTCTATAGTGTTATTACCAACATGTGTTTTCCCATGAGGAACATATTAATTTGGTTGTTGCCCTGGGGAAATCTAAACAACAAAAACAATTAAGTACAGGATTCTTTGTCATAAAAAAGAACACCATATACACACTAAATGACAGGCCTGAGTTTAGAAGAGCATTGTATTTGCAGTCTGCACTTTCCAGTATAAATTGCTCATTTCAAAACATAATGCTCTGCATAATTAGATCACACAGTTTCAGCTTCTGGGCTATGTATCAATCTGTTAAGTGATGTGGTAAAAGCTATGGGTAGTAGGAACAATGAAAGAAACGGATGCCCCCCTACAGAGCTTCAGATGCACAGACTCTCTCGCTCTCACATTTCCAGGACAGAGGTGCTCTTTCATACCTCTCATCTCTGTGGCCCTTCCATCAGCACAGAAATCACCAGAACTGGAGCAGCGGTGACAGTTCTGATGGTGACATAGTTTCTGTCTTCTGCCTCTCCCGTACAGCAGGATGGCCACGAGAAAATTCAGCCTTGAGCTGTAATTAGCAATTGCCCGCTCATTTCATCTGAAGTGCAGTCATTTAACTAATGACAGCATTTCTTCATCTGGAGATAACATGACAGATAAAATGAGGTTCTGTGACTCACACCATGTATGTGCATGAAGAGATTATTTTAATTTCTAATTAAGTGAGCACGTCAGACCAGCAGACCTAAGACTCCTTCCAGCATGGGAGGACAATATAAGAAAATTCCTCAGCAAATGCTCCTGTGCTGCCCTCCCTACTGTCCCTTACTCCTTTCCCTTTCCCTTGGATTTAATGAGTAAGCAGACAAAAGCTTAATTGTGATAGATAGGTGTTGGGTGCATAAAAACTTAAATATTTGTAAAAGAACATTGAGGCGCTTATCGTTAGCATGTTTTCCAAGTAATTTATAAAGATACAGAAGGTGTTATGGAAAATGGTGATTTACATGGAAAAAATTAATGATATAGTTTCTTCAGTAGGCATATAGTTTATCAGGCCACATCACGGTTATTTTCACATAAAACTGTACAAAACCAACTTTGAATTGGTTATGTTGAAAAAATAATTCTGAAATGTGATTTTTGTTGAAGAAAAATATGCCATTATTCCTACTTGTTGTTTTCATTTACTTTAGTTTGTAGGTGTAGTTTTGTTACCAATGACTGAACTTCAATAAAATTCATGTGTGAGTTTCAAGTATTACTAAAGATCCAGTAGTCTCTTGCAAGTGAAGTGTGAATGAAGAGCCTGGGCAGCTCCTATTATATCAGAGTACCAGATAATCACAGGCATCAAGCTTTTCGAAGTATAGATCTATTTCTTAATATTCTTAAAGAAATAAGCTCTTTTGAAAATATTTTTATATAAAAAAAATCTTTTAGCAGAAAGTTGGTGGTATTTAATACTTTACTGCATTTTGCCAGCATGCAGGCTCTGAGAAAATGGTTGCTTATCTAATTTTACATACCCTGAAAGCAATTTTGAAAAATAGGAGTCATTGAGTAATATCTTTACTAGTGCCATAAATCAGAGACTTATTTGCATACAAATGGAAATTCAAACCAAAGTGCACTAAGAAGTAACAGTGCCCTAAGTTAGGGATCAACATTAAAATATGACCCTAAGTTTCCACCCTTGAAGTAAACCAGAAATCAAAAGATATCTTCTACTGGGAGTTATCTTCTGTGTAGTTGTTATTGGGGTTTTGGTTTGTTTGTTATTTTAACTCTGAGCACATTCATAGAAGGATGAAATCATTCACTGGTCTTTGAGATAATGCCTGTAAACAATTCATTAAAATCTTGTCATTGATAGTATCAAAAAACCCATGAAATATTCAGTAGACAAATCACATCAACAAGTCGTGGTTGTAACCTGTAGCAATGCTAATTCAGAAATGTGTACTGAGATGTGTTAAACAATACATTGCAGAAGATGGAAGTGAACTCTGTACTTTCTGTTCACCAATTTTTTCAGTGTTGTTCAAAAGAGGCAGTTGTGAATTCTGAGACAACAAAATCAAGGTTCATCAAAGAATTATATTGGCCTTCTTAGGAAAAAAACCCAAAACAGTAAACTGTAACAAGGTGAAACCACAACGCTTTAAAACACTAACACATTCTGAGATGAATTTGTAGGGTCAGTATTAGAGCACAAATACACAAGTGGCCATTTTAGAGTTAGAATAATAAACTAAATCTAAGCTACAGAGGTCAAGGCAACACCACCTAATTAAAGGCTTAAACAAGAGTTCCACCTACAGGGAATAGATTAAAAAGCTTCCAGATGAAACAGATGAAGGCTGCAAATGAGATGTAATTTTTACTAAAAGAGATACAGCAATTTTTCCCTATGGTAAGGTCAGCAGATGAAAAAAGGACTATGTGAAAACTTTTTAGAAATAGAATGTATTATTTAGAACAGCTCCTCCTTTTCATTTTTCAGTCTTTGAATGACAGTGTAACTATAATTACACATTTGCTGCTTTCAGTGAAGACTTCTCTCTGGGTTCAGATTTTTATTTCTTTTTAACCTTAGTTCATTCTGGTAGTCTTTAAGCACCCCTGTAGTCATGTTGACTTTGTGCCTACTTAAGTAAGCACTACTGAATCTGCGTAAAGATTATTGAATTGAGCTGAAGGCTCATTATAAATGTATATTAAAACCTGTATAAATGGACATAAAAGCTATTTTCACATAGATCAAAGACTGGTGACTTTTAAAATTATTTGAATCAGTTGCATATTGAGTAGATTTGTTGGCAAGCTAATAATCATTACTACTTAAATTTACTTCTCTGTTACAAAATCTGTGCCTGTATATGTAGGTAATGTAGCAGTTTCAATTAAATGGTCCCGTTTAATTTGTCTTAGATAAAACAGCACATTGGTGGCACCATCTTCTGTCCTGATTGAAGATAAAGCAAAGATAATGTCAGTGGATCTAAAGGTTGCAAGGTTACTAAGGAAGGATTAGTCACAGATCTGGTCAGCAGAGTTTCTTTGGCTGGTGAACACAGCTTTCTCTGGTCCCAAGAGAGGTCATCCTAGAAAAAAGATACAAGTCTCTGGGCTCTTTAAATTCAGTGATCCAGTCAGAATTAATGAGAAAAAAGGCATTAATTATATCAGAACTAATGGCATCCTTTCTTTTACTTTATGTCCATATATTTATGTATCTTAGTTTTTAGCCATAAAGCAAGCCAAGGCTTTTTCTACCTTGCTCCAAGCTCCTTTGCTGCCATTACATCCTCTGTCTCTCTTGCTTGAAACTTTGAACAGATGCACCATTGCAAGCAAGGAAAATTTGAAGTCCTACATTAGTTTCCATTTGAGATGTTCAATTAGAAGTGCCTCAACTGCAATCAAGCCCACAGTGTTTAACAAACAGCTGTGATTACTTTGATTGTACCAAGCTACAGTGACCACTTGAGGTTCCCAGGTTAGTCCTGCAAGAATGATTCCAATGATGCTAAAGAAGGAATGGGAAAAAGTGTCTAACGATTAAAATGGAAATCAGTAAGGAGGAAACTGCTAAAGAGGAGAGGGAGAGAAGGAAGATTATCACAGGTGTGACTGTGAGAGGGGGTCTGGAGCTGGCAAAGAGCCTACTGGTTGCAAAAAAAACCCAACTTGTTTTAGAATGGTGCAACAGAATAAACAGATTCATCTTCAGTCTGCTTTCTGGTTAAAGTTAATATCTGTATGCAAAATTTCTCCTATCCTGCTTCCATGTCTGATCACTAATATTTTAATTGAATTTCTTTCTGAGACCACTTTATTAACTCAGCCATAATTCTTATGTGGCTCTTCAGCAGAAGCAGCATTTCACCTCTTGGAGGCTATCTAAACTGGCTGACTGTGTTCTTCATGCAAAAAAGAATCAAAATCAGTCAATTGGGCAAATTTGCTACGCTAATTGGAATAAGCAACCAGTATGGAGCCTCCTGGGTTAGCTAACCTTAGACTTCTGTAGAGACACACCCCACAGATTATGTGAGATATTCAGGTCAGAGGCTCAGCCTACAGCTGCGGAAGGAGTTGTTAGAGATGTTCGGTGGAAAAATGCTTAACATCAGTTACTCTAACATCAGTTACTCTCTAGAAAGTTTGTCTTCTCAAACTGTAACTGTCTCTAGAAAATAATAAAATACAGACTTATGTTGTTGGTGTTCTGGAGAGATTACACTAGCGTATATTTTATATTTTCAATATATTACACCATCAAACTTTGTATAATTCATCAATGACATTATAGCAATATTTTAGAGGCTCAACTCTTCTCAAGAGTAGAGAGGCACAGCGTCATCGAGAGTGACACAGCATGCCCATTTCCTGTCTGGTTGCATTATGGAGAGGAAAATCTCATTTAACACAAATTTTACTCTTCTGTAATGGCCATGAATGAGGATAGAGTGCTGGATTTGACATCAAATCAGTAATATCTGCAAACACTGGCTTTTAATTTAAGAATGTCTCCTGTAGTCCTACTTGCAACTTATCCTTTGAGATCTGTGGAAATGTGTGTCGATGAAGTTGTTATAAAAATTAAATAGCCTCCATTTACCCTCATCTAGGCTGTACAGTGTGAAAGATATGACAAAATTTGAGAGTAAATAAGTTTAATTGCCATCATTTTGCATATAGTCCTTGAATTTTGCCAACAGTATGTAGTGCCACAACATGATTATCTTATATTTAGTCTACTCTGAGGGGTGTTTAAGTGAACTGCTAAACTACTATTAATATCTCAGTGGACCTGCTGTGCAATTTAGGGATGACAGTAATTTTGCAGTTGGTCAAATATTTAACATAGGGGTTTGGGTGTTGTGTAAATTAGTATTCTATGCCTTGATATAATCAACTTATTAGAATACAAATGGGCTTGTTGTGACAGAATCTCTCTTCCCAGTTCATATTTTCTACATCACAATACAGAAATGTGCTTTGGCAGGTGAAGTGTTCTTTTATGAAGAATTCTAGGGAGAAATTAATAGAGAACATGAGGTGTATTAATTTGACCAGCTTGGAAGACCTAGTAAGTATTCAATCATAAGATGCATCAAGTGTAATATAACTAGTGGCATTAGTTACATCTTTGATCTCTGGGATGGAACAGAAAATCTGTTTACAGAACTATTTAGCTGAATATGCATTGTAAAAATTTTCAGATTTCTTGTCAACAATATTACCAGTAATAAGTAAAAGTGTGTAATTTAAAATGGAAAATTTATGTAAAAAAAAAAGTCTGTGTTGAAAATGTGGTATGCAAAACCAGTCATTTGTTCATTAAAGCTAAATGATAATTCACTATGAAACACCTACTCATCCCCTCACCAAAGAACCAAAATATTTCCACACATATTACATATATTATCCCAAGCAATCGCTGTTGCTTGACGGCATCCCCTAGTACATGCAGTAAGAATGCCATGCAATGTAATCATCAAGTAATTAAAGGTGGCATTATACAGAATTAGGTACCTGGTAGAATTTCAGCTTTAAAATATTTGAGTCAAATGTAGTGGGGCAGGCAGAACTTAAGTGAACACCAAAATGTTCTATTTCTCATAAAATCTCACAAATAAAAAACTTTAAAGAGTATCACATGAGTCTTGTTCCACTGTGATTAGAGAGAAGACCAAAGAAAGCTTAATTTTTTTTGTCAATCTATTGGTCTAAAACGAAAAAAACCCTACCATTTAATCTGCATTCTGATAGATAAGATTATCATGAGCAGTTACTTTTCCATACATACTTTATCTGTGTAAGAATATTCCATAATCTAGAAGTATTTTCTTTGTGTTCATGCCAAATTGCATGGCTGTGCTTAACAAACTGAGGTCATTCATGCCACGGTTGTTACAAGCTATTAAAACTCAAAATGAAATACTTGGAGCATTCATTTAGCAATTGGCAGAAATACCATGGGCTGATAAGCACTGGAGATTGTCAGCAGTGGAAAAAAAAAGCAGAAAAAAAAAAAAGAAAAGAAAAAACCTTGGGGCTTTAATGTATATAAAGAAGAGGTATAACGATAATGTAGAGTTAATTTAGCTAAATGTACATTTCAATGCCAAAGTATTGGAGGGAGGAACAGTTGTCAGAGAATTCTTGACCATTCCTTGTAATTTCATAAAATGAACTGGCTAATAAGCAAGGGGAAACCATAAAATTATCAGCCTTCTTTTCTTCTCACCAAATCCTGAGTGATGTCTTTAGTGGACTAACCATTCCTGACTGATTTTTTGAAATGGCAGGATAAATTGTACAGCTGAAGTTAATGAAGAACTCTGAGATTTGACAAATTTATTTCCTCTGACAAATAGCAAATCTTTATAGTGCTTGCTTCAGTTTCAAGCCATTACAGGTGGAGCAGAGATGGAGGAATAACATCCCTTAAAAATGATAATTTTGCCAGGGAATAACACAATCATCCTGTCAATCAGAACTATATTTCCTTTCAAGCACAGAAATTAAATAAGTAATAGGATTATTAAGTTAACAAATAAGAAATACGAAAATAGGAATGGAAACTTCTCAGGAAGTGACAGAAGGCAGAAGGTTAAGACCTGGGCTATGGTCTAGAAGAGTTTTGTAATTGCGTTGTTGTCTGGGTGTTGACTGGCTGATTGAACAGCCTTGGAGGTGTCCACAGCTGTCAGGCCAGGGAATTGGAGTTAATGGACAGCTAATATCATGATTGAATGGTAAAAGGGGAGTCTGATCTCTTTGAGGATGGAAAATCAATAGTCTATTAGATTTGTCAGGATGACAGGGAGGGGGAAAGCAAAAGTCTGCTGTATTTGCTTGCATTACCAGGACTGCTCTAATTAAGCACCCACCTCGAGATGGAGGGAAACCTGGAGAATTGAAGTAGTAATGAGATTCAGGCTTGAAGTAAATGAAGTAACTGCAGCATAAGGCAAGCTGACAGACAATTAAACCTCTTTATCAATGCCGCTTCTTTCCAGAAATAAAATCTCATATGGCAGCTATAAAATGAGGCTGAGCCTGGTATGATCATAAATCTTACTGCAGCTTGTGGTTATGCGCATTATTGTTCAAATGGTTTGGAGTTGTTCTCTCAAAAATTGTAGATGCATTGGCTAATGCTGAGCTTTCTAAATGAAAGTTTCTGCTCCTATGTGTACACATCCTGCCTAGAATTACTCTGCATCAGACTTGTGCTCTTTCACTATTAACTACTGATATCCAATGTGACACTCCCAGCTTGCGGATAGTGTGGCAGATCTGAGTACATGCCAACCAGTTCAGTGGCACAAGATAGCTCTCATTCTTCTCTTTTTCCTTCTTGCCATCAGGAGGTAACTAATCTGCCTAATTCAATCAACATGCACATATCTCATCCAAATCTGATAGTATACTTAATGCTCCTGACATTGGGAATGCTAAGAATGAGCCCACATTCACCAGAGTTCAGTGGTGCACAAAATTGCTGATTTGGATTAAACCTGAAATTCTCCAGGGTTTCAGATGGCTCACACAGACGCAGATGTATAGTATTATTACTTCTGTTATCTCTTTCCTAATTAGTGAGCTTGAGCAAGTGAAGGGTTTTGGGCTCAAGATTTCTTGTGGGAGAAGATTTTACTTTAGCACTAAGCAATTGCAGCAATGGTGTGCCTTTCTTCTCCCAGCATTTCAACTGGCCACTGCTGGATGATCACACAAGTGTTCACAGACTGCTCTGTGTTGCTTTGCATCATTTTTCAGCAG
>NW_010159294.1:25974-26699 GCF_000695765.1 Mesitornis unicolor
GGGGGAAGAAATTTCTTTACCTTGCAGCCCCCTTTTCTCCATACCTGTAATGACTGCTATTGACTATAGCAAACTGAAAACACAATTTCTTGCGTGCTCTGTTACAGGCAGAAGGCAGTAGGTATTATACAAAGTTATTTGCAATTTGAAATTGAAAATATAGAATTTGGGTTCTTAATAATTTTGGCCTGCCATTTTGATTAAGTTAATTATAATACTAGTTGCTGAGTGCTCCAAAGGATGAAATCAAGAAAGGTTTTTACAAATGCATATCCATCACCATGAATTCAGTTCATATTTTTGCAGTAATCTGTGAGAGAATTTGAAAACTCCTTACAAAACTTCTTTGATCAAGGTGTCTGGGTTTATATATCTGTGAGTAGATGTTTCTATTAGATGTATAGAACCAAGGAAACCCTCTGCATATAAGGCCACTAGTGCCTTTGTTTTGACTATTGTATTTGTTAGCCTGTTAAAATGAAAGGCAACTTATTCTACTCTATTCTATATTTTTTTTAGTATTTCTATAGTATTATATATATTAGAATATGAATTTAAATAATTCTTTGTATCTGAAGAGGTATAGGAAGTATTTTGTAGGTGATAGAGCTATATATATGAGCCAGTTGTTCCTTTCACACCTATGTGTGTATTCTTTGTAGCTGAGTGTTCATTTGATTGGCTTCCCTTCATCATAGATTCAGCTTGATCAGAAGTTATTAAAA